>NC_051393.1:33475691-33481892 GCF_015228065.2 Penaeus monodon
GACAACAAGCTCCCTTTCTTGGACACCCTAGTCCATTGCTCTGCTGACCACTTTTTCTCCATATACAGGAAGCATATGCATAGTGGTATGTACATACACTTCTCCTCATACCATTCTCTCCATGTTAAGAGAGGTGTTGCCACCTCGCTGTTCCTCCGCGCCCTCGGCATCTGTGACCCCCAGTACCTAGATGGAGAGATCGACTTCCTGCGTCGCTCGTTCTCCAAGCTGGGGTACCCTCGTCATGTTCTCGACGTCGCGTTATCCAGGGCATGGCGTACCTTCTACCACGACTCCCCTCCTAAAGAGACTCCTCACCAGCCCGTCCTCAACTTGCCCTACACTGAGGAGATCTGTAGTGATCCACTTAATTACTTTAATTACCCTTGCCACCAGGTGGTGGCAGCTGCCACCACCTGGTTAGTACGTCCAGGAACAATACATGTATCGAAAGGAGGAGACGTCTGATAGAAGGAAGTCAATTGCTTGCCACAGGCAGCCAAGTATGGTATCATGTGTCTCTTAATAAAAGGGTTTAAGTAAAAAGAGGAATTTCATTCGCAAAGCTTACACATTTATCTTTAATAAAAACATTAAAAGTAATACACTTAAAATTACACCAGGAAGAAAACATTAAAATTCTAACACGGGAAAATCCCCCCAAAACTATTTGAAAAAGTACAAAAACGAAGATAAACCCCCCAAAAAAATCTAAAAAAAACGGCTGAGCACTCTGTTCAATATATAAATATAAAAAAGCTTAAAAAACTCATCTTACCGCCATAAAAAAAAACTTGTCCTTACGACCGACTCACCACTCAACGTCATTAGCTTCCACCGGGTTTACTTCGGCCGCTAAAAGGACGTTTCTCCAGACAAGGTTCCCCCACACCTCCTGCTTGTTCCCCGAGCTATACATACACGACCCCCAGCAAGGATCCCATTAATAGGCCAGTAACTGGCCCGGGAACGAACAACTGTTTCCCCCCCTCCCTAGATGGCGTAACAAGCCCTCAGGTAGTAAAGACTTGCGTACTGATAACTAAAAATCCCTTATACCCAATAAAAGAAAGTGTAAAAACGAAAAATAAAATTTAAAAAGTTTACGCAAGTTACTTTACCCAAAACTAAAAAAAGAGTGCTTAAAAGTAAAAGAAATAAAGAAAATGGTTTTATACTTCGTTGTAAAAAGGTAGAAAAGTTCATAAAACTCAACAAATGTAATAAATCAAGAAAACATATATCAATAAAAAAAAACGGCAACATTTGTCTCCACGTGGGTCGGCGTGGGTATCCTGTCAGAATTCCAGGGGAAACTCCTGTATTTCCGGGTGGGATGGTCTGGGGTCACTACAACTCCTCCCCACCAAAGTTCATTAACATCCGTTGGAGAACTCAACCTGTAGTTCGAGAAATAGGCCAAAAACTGAAAAGAAAGGACAGGTTAATGAATGGTCCTATGTAGACAAGGATAATTTAAGGACTTTTCAACATTTATATAAAATCAGTAGTGCACGACCCAAGTCGGGATTTAAGAAATCCAAAATCTGCGACAAACTCGCCTATAAGTGCTACTGGCCATTTCTCTTAACCTTACTCTAACTCTATCATCCAACTCAGATTCAGAGTCCAACTCTGGATAGGCTATCTCTCGGTTGGGCACATAGGGACGCATCTTATTAACATGATAGTTAACTTCGCTGTGGGGATGGTCGGGTTCTCGAACCAGCACCTGCCCAATCTTCTTTACAATCCGGGCAGGCTTACTCCATTTCGGTCCTAGCGCTCGTCCTGGACCACCATGACGAAAGATCCGTAGCAGTACGAAGTCTCCTTCGGCCGGGTCGAATCTCTGCCTTAGCCTATGGTTGTAGTCTCTGGCCCATCCCTGTTGCGCCTTCCTTGCTGCATCCTTGGCGGCTACCCTCGCGTCCTGCAGATTTTCCCTCAGCACCTGGGCAGTTTCTTCATCAACGTCGATCTCGTTGGTAATACCCTGTGGGAAATACCCATCTTTACCAGTCATCAAATATAGGGGTTGCTGACCCTCTGGGCAAATGCATGCACAAGTGGACATGATCAGTGATTATCTTGAAGTGCCTACCATACAAGTAGGGATCAAAGGTTCTAATGGCTTCAACCACTGCCAAGGCTTCAATGTCGATGATAGAAAACTTGTTCTCCCCTTCACGCAACTTTCTGGAAAAGTAAGAAATTGCGTGTGGTTTACCGTCATCATCCTTTTGAAGGAGACAAGCACCAATGGCTACACCAGAGGCATCACAGTGTACTTCAAAGGTACGGTTGAAATCTGGCTGCTTCAGGATGGGATCAGAAGCCAATTTGTCTTTCAAGGATTCAAAAGCCGTTTGCTGTTCCAGACCCGAATGAAATTTTGCTTGTTTCTTCAGTAATGCTGTTAATGGAATGGCCACAGATGCATAATCTTTCACATGCTTCCTGAAGAAACCAGTGGCTCCCAAAAACTGTCGGACTTTCTTTACATTATGAGGTGCTGTTATTTGGGTAATGGCCTTAATCTTATCTGGATCTGGAAGTACAACATTGGGAGTTATGAGATGACCCAAAAATTTAAAAGTGTTCACAGTAAACTTACATTTCTTCAGGTTCAACCTGAAACCAGCCTTTGCCAACAAACCCATTGTTTCGCCCAGATGGTCAAGATGTTCTTCAAAGCTTCCAGAGGCCACAATGACATTATCTAAGAAGGCAAGTGTATGTTTTCCTATGACAGGATGCAATACAGCATTAATAGCCCTCTGGAAAGTGGAAGGTGCAGTGGCTAGACCAAAAGGCATTCTTTTAAATTGGTAAAGACGGCAACCATCCGAAAATGCAGTCTTCTGGCAATCACTTTCATTAACTTCTACTGTCCAGTAAGCAGATTTAGCATCTAATGATGTGAACCAGTGGGTACCTGCCAACTAATTGTCTCATCAAGCCTGGGCATTGGGTAAGTGTCTGCTAGGGTGATTTTGTTGAGGTTACGGAAGTCTATGCAGAATCTTATACCCCCGTCCTTCTTTCGCACGAAGACCACAGGTGATAACCATGGGGAGGTGGATGGTTCAATGATATCGTCCTGCAACATTGCCTCACACTCTTGCTGTATTGTGTCACGCGCACTTTCTGGTAGTCTCCACTGTCGTGTAAGGATTGGTCCTTCACCTGAAGTAACAATATAGTGATTAATGTTGGGGACACAACCAGGAGGAGCATCTTCATCAAATAATTTGCTATACCGTTCTAGGATCCGAATCAATTTCTCTCTTCTCACTGATCCTAGATGTTCCAAGTTCTCTTTCGGGATGATCCTCTCCACACTAGTAGAAGTCTTTAGAGTACATATGTCCATGCTTACCGGAGGAAGAACATCAAATTCATCACTGGCGTACCCAAAATCACCAACACCGAAATGGTTGTCGAAATCATCTGTGAAATCATCCCAAGCCAAGGGTTCACTTATCTCTGGCTCATCTGGAACATGCACAGCATTAGAGGTTGCATACACATTACTAATCATGTTAACACTAGCCAATTTCATTCCCCTGTACAATGTCACTGGGTGGGGCTTATCATTTATGACCCAAACACTAGCACTACTTTCATTAATGGAAATTATAGTTCTTGGCACCAACACTCTGGCTGTTCTGCCTTGCACCAACCCAATGGGTTTATCAAAATCACTTCCCGATTTTGGCTGACAAATCACCGACTGTGACACACATAATTAGCTCTGGGAAATTTTATTTACAGAAATTTTTTAAAACCTTTACCTAGAGATTTTTGTTCTGAAAACCATTAAGGAGCCCTTTCATCATTATGGGACTTGTTATTCCTGGGTGGAGTGAGATTAGCAACAAACTGAAAATTAAAACTTCAAATAAAATCTACACCAAGCAACACTTCTCCAGGGAATTTTCTCCTTAAAACCACAACTGGAGGGTTTTACATCTTACCGTGTCCTCTATAAAAAAGTTCTCATTAGTCTCCCCTAGACCACTAAATATGGCACCTGAGGCACCCTTAAAAGTTCGTTCACTGGGGAAAAAAGACGGTATATTAAGCTTCTTACAGGTGGCCTCTTTAATGATGGTCACTTCTGACCCGGTGTAAAAAAACAAGTACAGACCATACCATTTACCATCAGTCTAATTAGAGGACGACCACGTTTAATTTGATTCTTCAGTATGGTTATATTGGGAACCTGTGGTTTCTCGGTTTTCTGATCCCCACCTTGATTCATTTGGCCTTCCCGAGTGAAATTCCTCACGTGCTGGTGAAGACCTCCGCCTTTCCATTAGGCGGCTAAAAGGGCACTGCCTCACCAAAATGACCAGCTCTATGACAATTAAAACAGTAAATGTTCTCTGCCGTAACCTACAATCTTCTGTTTATTATCATTACTTTGGTGATACCGGCAAAATTTCCCCTACAAGGCGACCTGCCTTAAGCACATTGGTCGTGAACTGTGGACACCTGGGACTGAAGTCCTTCCCGAGAAGAGGGTTTACACGCAAATTCCACACACGTTTTGGGGAGCGTCGACAAGTGACAGTAGACTTTCATCCTCTTTTAAGACTAAGGCCCTCTCTCTCACCAAACCCCCCCTAACGGAAGCCGCCTTGGGCCCCTTGAGCTTGAGGTCCCAATGATCTGTGAGCCGGACCAGAGGGCTACCCATACTGGAGGGGTCACTAGTGAGGGATGAGACAAAATGGCTTCCTGGTGCACCAAGGCCTATGAAGGGGATGGTGCACCCACCCCTGGTTCATTTTCATCTTGGCTAGGGAGAACTCTCCCACGTGTTTTTTTTCCGTGTGTGGCATCCCCGAATACCAGGAGATAGGGGTCCTGGAGGTTGAGCATGCTGTACGCTGCGCCCTGCAGCTAGCAAAACACCTCTTTGGTCCTTTATTCTGGTTAGACGGGTGGCTTGATCAAAGGGCCCCGGGCAAGTCAATTTGGCTGGTCAAATATGCTAGGTCAAGCAAAGGGACTATTCAGACGGCAGCGCATAGGTCCCGCGACTGCCATCAGTACTGTAATAGTGGCTGCATATATTTCCTCATTACCCCTGTGGCTGTTGGGAGATTTTTTAGCCCAACTTAGCTTCACCTCGTTGGACTCCATGGTGGGTGAGGGGGTGAGGGAAATGAAGAATTCTAAATTTTTATGAGTACTACAAATTTTCAAAGATCTAGCTCTCTCCCGGATGACTTACGCATTCCCCCGACCATTCCCTCTGGAACATCACATGTTGTCACTCTGGGGCCTTTCCAGCTTCTAAAGGGCAAGAATGGAATTGTATGGTTCCCGGGCTCCCAAACCAGGTAAGAAGGGGAAAAGTCCTCCTCAAACCATTAATGAAATCTTACCTGGTAAATATGAGAATATTTCATATAGTAAATACCTATTAGTGAAGACCATTGATGGTGTATCAATCATGGATCTTGATATTTTTTAAGTACATCGGAAAATAGTTGAGGTATGTCAACGTGATCCTCGCATCACCCCACAGCGAGATGGTAGCCTGATAGTTGAGGTTTGTGAGAGTGACCGTCTGCGTGCGATATGCAACATCCCTGGGGCTCAAGTTTCATGTTCTCCTCACAAAACCCTCAATCAGTGTAAGGGAATTGTCTTTTCCCGAGACCTTGATGAGGTATTTTGAAGAGAAACTGTTAGAGGAAATAGAGAATTTTAATGTAGTGGCAGTAAAACGTTTTAAGAAGAAAGTTGACGGTTTGGAACAGTCTACACCACTCTTTCCCTTCTAACTTTTAACACGTTAGTCCTTCCAGAATCAGTTAATTTGGCATGGTACCACCTCAAGGTAAAGCCATATGTGCCCAACCCTATGCAGTGCTTCCACTGCCAGGGTTTGGGCATGGAGCCAACTCTTGCCGTTTTAAGGAAAATGGACAACCAAAATATGTTGTAAATTTTGGTACGACAAGTCATCAAGAGATGACAACTGTCCAGGTCCAATATGCTGTTACCACTGGGAAAGAAGCTCATGAAGCTTCTTCAAAGCGTGTAAAAGGTACAAATTTGAGAAAGAAGTATTGATAATAAGGAGCAAGGAGAAAAGTTAGTTTTCCAGAGGCAAAGCGATGTGCCCGTGTGCTTTTTTGCACAGACAGGTAAATCCTTTTCTTCGGTTCTTCTTTGGCCCCC
>NC_051393.1:33481992-33494492 GCF_015228065.2 Penaeus monodon
ATTTTTTTACTGGTGTTCTAAATTTCAAAATAATGATTAAAAGCTTTAAAAATTACAGTAATAACGATATTAATTAAAATAATAATATCAATATTTATTATAAATCGTTATTATTGTTATTATTATAGTTATTACTATTATTATTGTTGTTGTTATTAGTATAATTGCAGAAATATATATTATAACTGCAATAGTTGCAATAATAATGATAATAATTACAATAATGATGATAATAATTGTAATTATGATGATAATAATTGCAATAATGATGATAATGATGATGATACCGATAATAATGATGATAATCATGATAATAATGATCATAATAACATATATAATAAAAAAAAACGTAAAAGAAAAAAAATCCCAAAGTCGAAGAAGCGGCAATATCTAGCGAAATATAGCCTTATGAGAGTATACTCCAAAATGACGTTTTTTCGATTCATTTGGTGATTTTGGCAATTATTAAAGTAATAATGATAATAATAACCAGAATGTATTAATCATGACAATAATGATGATAAAAGTGAGAATAAAAAGAATTTTGATAACATTTGATAATTATCAGTATTATTACTATTATCATTATTATTATCATTATTATTATTATTATTATTATTATTATTATTATTACTTTAATTATTAGTGTTATTGCCAAAAAATATACTATAACTGTAATAATAACAGTAATAACGATATTAATTAAAATAATGATATCAATATTTCTTATAAAATCGTTATTATTGTTATTATTTTTATTACTATTATTATTGTTGTTGTTATTAGTATACTTACATAAATATATATTATAACTGTAATAGTTGTAATAATAAAGATAATAATTGCAATAATGATGATAATAATTGCAATAATGATGATAATAATTGCAATAATGATAATAATTACAATAAAAATGATAATGATGACGATAATGATGATAATGATGATGATAACGGTAATAATGATGATAATCATGATAATATTGATCATAATAACAGGAATTCTGTCCATATATAATAAAAAGATAATATAAAAGAAATCACAGAAGTCGAAAAAGCGGCAAAATCAAGCGAAATATAGCCTTATGAGAGTATACTCCAAAAGGACGTTTTTTCGATTCATTTGATGATTTTGGCAATTATTAGGGTAATAATGATAATAATTACCAGAATTGTATTAATCATGACAATAATGATGATATAAGTGAGATTAAGAGAATTTTGATAACATTTGATGACTATCAATATTATTACTATTATCATTATTATTATTATCATTATTATTATTATTATTATTATTATTATCATTATTATTATTATTATTATTATTACTTTAATTATTAGTATTATTGACAAAAAATATATTATAACTGTAATAATAACAATAATAATAAAAATAAGTACAATAATAATAATAATAATCGTTATTATATTGTTATTAATATTATTATTGTTATTATTATCATTATTATTATTCATAATGGTGTATAATTGCAAAACAATGATTATAACAATAATAATTACAGTAATAACGATGTTAATTAAAATAATAATATTAATATTTATTATAAAATCGTTATTATTGTTATTATTATTGTTATTACTATTATTATTGTTGTTGTTGTTAGTATACTTGCTCAAATATATATTATAACTGCAATAGTTCCAATAATAATGATAATAATTGAAATAATGATGATAATAATTGCAATAATGATGATAATAATTGTAATAATGATGATAGTAATTACAATAATGATAATGATGATGATAACGATAATAATGATGATAATCATGATAATAATGATCATAATAACAGGAATTCTGTCCATATATAATAAAAAAGGTAAAAGAAAAAAAATCCCAGAAGTCAAAAAAGCGGCAAAATCTAGCGAAATATAGCCTTATGAGAGTATACTCCAAAATGACGTTTTTTAGATTCATTTGGTGATTTTGGCAATTATTAGGGTAATAATGATAATAATTACCAGAATTATATTAATCATGACAATAATGATGATAAAAGTGAGAATAAAGAGAATTTTGATAACATTTGATGATTATCAATATTATTACTGTTATCATTACTATTATCATTATTATTATTATTATCATTATTATTATTATTATTATAGTTATTATTATTACTTTAATTATTAGTATTATTGAAAAAAGTATGTTATAACTGTAATAATAACAATAATAATAAAAATAAGTACAATAATAATAATAATAATTGTTATAATATTGTTATTAATATTATCATTGTTATTATTATCATTATTATTTATACTGGTGGTATAATTGCAAAAACAATAATTATAAAACTAATAATTACAGTAATATCGATATTAATTAAAATATTAATAACAGTATTTATTATAAAATCGTTATTATTGTTATTATTATTGTTATGACTATTATTATTATTGTTGTTATTAGTATACTTTCAGAAATATATATTATAACTGCAATAGTTGCAATAATAATGATAATGATTGCAATAATGATGATAATAATTGCATTAATGATGATAGTAATTGCAATAATGATGATGATCATGATAATGATGATGATAACGCTAATAATGATAATAATCATGATAATAATGATCATAATAACAGGAATTCTGTCCATATATAATAAAAAAGTAAAAGAAAAATATCCCATTAGTCGAAAAAGCAGCTAATCTAGCGAAATATAGCCTTATGAGAGTATACTCCAAAATAAGTTTTTTTCCATTCATTTGGTGATTTTGGCAATTAATAGGGTAATAATGATAATAATTACCAGAATTTTATTAATCATGACAATAATGATGATAAAGTGAGAATAAAGAGAATTTTGGTAACATTTGATGATTATCAATATTATTACTATTATCATGATTATTATCATTATTATTATTATTATTATTATTATTATTATTGTTATTACTTTAATGATTAGGTTTATTTAAAAAATATATATAATTGTAATAATAACAATCATGATGAAAATAAGTGCAATAATAATATAATAATTGTTATAATTTTTTATTAATATTAATATTATTATTATTATTTCATTATTATTTTTTATACTGTTGGTATAATTGCAAAAACAATGATTATAACAGTAATAATTACAGTAATAACGATATTAATTAAATAATAATATCAATATTTTTTATAAAATCGTTATTATTGTTATTATTATTGTTATTACTATTATTATTGTTGTTGTTATTAGTACATTTGGCAGAAATATATATTATAACTGCAATAGTTGCAATAATAATGATAATAATTTCAATAATGATGATAATGATTGCAATAATGATGATAATAATTGTAAATAATGATGATAATGATGATGATAACGATAATAATGATGATAATCATGATAATAGTGATCATAATAATAGGAATCCTGTTCATATATAATGAAAAAAAAAGTAAAAGAAAAAAAATCACAGAAGTCGAAAAAGCGGCAAGATCTAGCGAAATATAGCCAATGAGAGTATACTCCAAAATGACGTTTTTTTTCGCTTTATTTGGTGATTTTGGCAATTATTAGGGGAATAATGGGGAAAAAATTACCAGAATTATATTAATCCCTGACAATAATGATGATAAACTGAGAATAAAGAGAATTTTGATAACATTTGATGATTATCAATATTACTATTATCAAATTTTTATTATTATTATTATTATTAATTAATTATTAGTATTATTTAAAAAATATATTATAAATGTAATAATAAAAATAATAATAAAATTAAGTACATATAATAATAAAAATCGTTATAATATTGTTATTAATATTATTATTGTTATTATTATCATTATTATTATTCATAAATGGTGGTATAATTGCAAAACAAAGATTATACCATAATAATTACAGTAATAATAATATCAATATATATTATAAAATCGTTATTATTGTTATTATTATTATTATTACTATTATTATTGTTCTTGTTATTAGTATACTTGCAGAAATATATATTATAACTGCAATAATTGCAATAATAATGATAATAATTGCAATAATGATGATAATCATGAGATAACGATAATAATGATGATAATCATGATAAGGATGATCATAATAAAAGGAATTCTGTCCATATATAATAAAATAAAAAAAGGTAAAAGAAAAAAAAATCCCAGAAGTCGAAAAAACGGGAAATTTAGCGAAATATGGCCTTATGAGAGTATACTCCAAATGACGTTTTTTTGATTCCTTTGGTGATTTTGGCAAATATTAGGGGAATAGTGATAACAATACCAGAATTACATTAATCTGGGCAATAATGATGATAAAATGAGAATAAAGAGAATTTTGATAACATTTGATGATCATCAATATTATTACTATTATCCTGTTATTATCATTATTATTATTATTATTATTATTTTATTATTATTATTATTATTATTATTATTATTATCATTATTGTTTTTTATAATTTTTATTATCATTATTATTATTTTACTGTAATTATTAGATTATTGAAAAAAATATACATTATAACTGTAATAAAAACAATAAAAATAAAAATAACTGCAATAATAATAATATAATCGTTATAAAATTGTTATTAATATATTATTGTTATTTTTCCTTATTATTATTTATACTGGTGGTATTATTGCAAAACAATTATTATAACAGTAATAATTACAGTAATAACGATATTAATTAAAATAATAATATCAAAGTTTATTATAAAATCGTTGTTATTGTTATTGTTATTGTTATTACTATTATTATTGTTTTTTATTAGTATACTTACAGAAATATATATAATAACCAATAATTACAATAATAATGATAATAATAGCAATAATGATGATAATAATTGCAATAATATGATAAATTGCAATGATGATGTAATGATGATATTAACGATAATAATGATTATAATCATGATAATACGATCATAATAACAGGAATTCTGTCCATATATAATAAAAAAGTAAAAGAAAAAAAATCCCAGAAGTCGAAAAAGCGGCAAAAACTAGCGAAATATAGCCTAATGAGAGTATACTCCAAAAAGACGTTTTTTCGATTCATTGGTGATTTTGGCAATTATTAGGGTAATAATGATAAAATTACAAGAATTGATTCATAATGACAATATTATGATAAAGTGAGATAAAGAAAATATTTTTATAACTGCAATAGTTGCAATAATGATGATAATAATTGCAATAATGATGATCATAATTGCAATAATGATGATAATAATGATGATAATGATCATAATAACAGGAATTCTGTCCATATATAATAAAAAAGAGAGTATACTCCAAAATGACGTTTTTTTCGATTCATTTGGTGATTTTGGCAATTAGGTAAAAATGATAATAATTACCAAAATAGAATTAATCATGACAATAATGATGATAAAAGTGAGAATAAAGAGAATTTTGATAACATTTGATGATTATCAATATTATTACTATTATCATTTTTATTATCATTATTATTATCATTATTATTATTATTATTATTATTATTATTATTATTATTACTTTAATTATTAGTATTATTGAAAAATATATATTATAACTGTAATAATAACAATAATAATAAAAATAAGTACAATAAAATAAATAATCGTTTTAATATTGTTATTAATATTTTTATTGTTATTATTATCATTATTTATGTATACTGGTGGTATATTGCTAAAACAATGATTATAACAGTACTAAATTACCGTAATACTGATATTAATTAAAATAATAATATCAATATTATATTAAAATCGTTATTACTGTTATTATTATTTTTATACTATTATTATGATTGTTTTTATTAGTATACCCTTTCAGAAATATATATTTTAACTACAATGGCTGCAATAATAATGATAATAATTGCAATAATGATGATAATAATTGCAGTAATGATGATAAAATTGCAATAATGATAATAATGATGATGATAATGATGATGATACACGATAAAAATGAAAGATAAACATGATAAAAATGATCATAATAAAAAGGAATTTTGTCCATATATAAAAAAAATGGCAAAGAAAAAAAATCCCAGAAGTCGAAAAAATGGCAAAATCTAGCGACGTTTTTTCGATTCATTTGGTGATTTGGGCAATTATTAGGGTAATAATATAATAATAACCAAAAATTGTATTAATCATGACAATAAAATGATAAAGTGAGAATAAAGAGTATTTTTTATAAAATTTGATGATTATCAATTTATACTATTACTACTATATTATTACTATTACTACTATTATCAGATTATTATCATCATTATTATTATTATTATTATTATTATTATTACTTTAAATTATTAGTATTATTGAAAGAAAAATATAACTGTAATAATAACAATAATAATAAAAATAAGTGCAATAATAAAAAAATAATTTTATAATATTGTTATTAATATTATTTTGCTATTTTTATCATTATTATTATTTATACTGGTGGCATTATTGCAAAAAAAATTAATATAACAGTAATAATAACAGTAATAAAGATATTATTAAATAATATATCAATTTTATTATAAAATCGTTATTATTGTTATTATTTTGTTATTACTATTATTATTTTGTTGTTATTAGTATACTTGCAGAAATATATATTATAATGCAAAAGTTGCAATAATGATGATAAAAAATTGCAATAATGATTAATAATATTGCAATAATGATGATAACGATAATAATGGTGAAAATTAATCTGATGATAATGATCATAATAAAAGGAATTTTGTCCATATATAAATTAAAAAAAAAAAAAAAGGTAAAAGAAAAAAACTCCCCGAAGTCGAAAAAACGGGAAAATCGAGCGAATATATAGCCTTATGAGAGTTTTACTCGAAAATAACGTTTTTTTCGATTCATTTGGTGATTTTGGCAATTATTAGTGTAATAATGATAATAATTAGCAGAATTGTATTAATCATGAGAATAATGATGATAAAAGTGAGAATAAAGAGAATTTTGTTAACATTTGATGATTATCAATATTAATTATTATTATTATTATTATTATTATTATTATTATTATTATTATTATTAATTAATTTTATTATTATTGAAAAAAAAAATATTATAAAGTAATAATAAAAAAAATAATAATAAAAATAAGTACAATAATAATATAATCGTTATAATATTGTTATTAATGTTATTATTGTTTTATTATCATTATCATTATTTTTTACTGGTGGTATAATTGCGAAAAACAATGATTATAACAGTAATAATTACAGTAATAAAGATATTAAATTTAAAAAAATAATATCAATGTTTATTATAAAATCGTTATTATTGTTATTATTATTGTTATTACTATCATTATTGTTGTTGTTATTAGTATACTTACAGAATATATATTATAACTTCAATATTGTAATAATGATTGATAATATTGCAATAATGATGATAATAATTGCAATAATGATGAAATAAATTTCAATAATGATGATAATAATTGCAATAATGATGATAATAATTGCAAAAATGATGTTAATAATTTCAATAATGATGATATGATTATGATAATGATGGTGATAACGATAATAATGTGATAATCATGATAATAAAGATCATAATAAAGGAATTCTGTCCTTAATAATAATGATGATAACGATAATAATGATGATAATCATTATAATAAGGATCTAATAACAGGAATTCTGTCCATATATAATAAATAAAAAGGTAAAAGAAAAAACTCCCAGAAGTCGAAAAAGCGGCAAAATCTAACGAATATTGCGTATGAGAGTATACTCCAAAATAATTACCAGAATTGTTTTAATCCTGACAATAGTGATGATAAAAGTGAGAATAAAGAATTTTGATAACATTTGGTGATTATTATATTATTACTATTATCATTATTATTATCAATCAGTTTTATTATTATTATTATTATTATTACTTTAATTATTAGTATTATTGAAAAAAAAATATATTATAACTGTAATAATAACAATAAAAATAAAAAAAAGTACAAAAATGATAAAAATCGTTATAAAATTGTTATTAATATTATTATTGTTATTATTATCATTATTATTTTTTTATACTGGTGGTATAATTGCAAAACAATGATTATAAAAAGTAATAAATTTCAGTAATAAAGATGTTAATTAGAATAATAATATCAATATTTTTATAAATCGTTATTATTGTTATTATTATTGTTATTACTATTATTATTGGTTGTTGTTATTAGTATACTTGCAGAAAAATATATTATAACTTCAATATTTGCAAAAATAATAATAATAATGATTGCAAAAATGATGATAATAATTGCAATAATGATGATAATAATGATAATAATAATAATGATAACGATAACGATGATTATAATCATGATAATAATGATCATAATAACAGGAATTTTGTCCATATATAATAAAAATGGCAAAAGAAAAAATCCCAGAAGTCGAAAAAGCGGCAAAAAACTAGCGAAATATAGCCTAATGAAGTATGCTCCAAAATTACGTTATTTCGATTAATTTTTGGGGATTTTGGCAAATATTAGGTATAATGATAATAATTACCAGAATTGTATTAATCATGACAATAATGATGATAAAAGTGAGAAAAAAGAAATTTTGATAACATTTGATAATTATCAATATTATTACTATTATCATGATTATTATCATTATTATTATTATTATTATTATTATTATTAAATTTTTATTATTATTATTATTATTATTTATTATTATTATTATTATTATTATTATTACTGTAATTATTAGTATTATTGAAAAAAAAATATATAATAACTGTAAAAATAAAATAATAATCAAAATAAGTGCATAAATAAAAATAATAAACGTTATAATATTGTTATTAATATTATTATTGTTATTATTATCATTATTTTTTATTTTACTGGTGGTTTTAATTGGGAAAAACAATGATTATAGCAGTAAAAATTACAGTAATAACGATATAACTCAAATAATAATATCAATATTTTTTATAAAATCGTTATTATTGGGTTTTTATTATTATTTATTACTATTATTATTGTTCTTGTTATTAGTATAAATTGCAGAAATATTTATCTAACTGCAATAGTTGGGAATAATGATGATAAACATTGCAATAATGATCATAATAATTGCAATAATGATGATAATGATGATGATAACGATAATAAAGATGATATCATATAATAATGATTATAATAACAGGAATTCTGTCCCATAAAAATAAAAAAAAGGTTTAAAAAAAAAAATCCCAGAAGTCGAAAAAGTGGCAAAATCTAGCGAAACATACTCTTATGAGAGAATACTCGAAAATGACGTTTTTTCGATTCATTTGGTGATTTTTGGCAATTATTAGGGTAATAAAGATAATAATTACCAGAAAACTATTAATCATGACAAAAATGATGAAAAAATGAGATAAGAGGGAATTTTTTATAACATTTTGATGATTATCAAATATTATTACTATTATCATGATTATTATTATTATTATTATTATTATTATTATTATTATTATTATTATTATTATTACTTTAATTTTTAGTATTATTGAAAAAAATATATAACTGTAATAATAACAATAATAAAAAATAAGTACAATAATAATAATAATCATCGTTATGATATTGTTATTAATATTATTATTGTTATTAATATCATTATTTTTATTTATTATTATTTATTATTATTATTATTTATCATTATCATTATTATTTGTTAGTATGATTATTATTATTATTATTATCACTTTAATTAATAGTATTTTGAAAGAAAGTATTATAACTGTAGTAATAACACTAATAATAAAAAAAGTGCAATTGTTTTTTATTTCATTATTATTATTTATACTGGTGGTATTATTGCAAAAAAAATGATTTTTAAAAGTAATAAATTTCAGTAAACGATTTTAATTGAAATAATAATATCAAAATTTATTATAAAATCGTTGTTATTTCTTATTATTATTGTTATTACTATCATTATTGTTTTTGTATTAATATACTTGCAGAAATATATATTATAACTGCAATAGTTGCAATAATGATGATAATAATTTTCAATAAGGATGATAATAATTACAATAATGATGATAATGTTGTGATAACGATAATAATGATGATAATCATGATAATAATGATCATAATAACAGGGAAATTTTGTCCATATATAATAAAGGTAAAAGGTAAAAGAAAAAAAACTCCCAGAAGTCGAAAAAGCGGCAAAATCTAGCGAAATAAAACCCTTATGAGACTTTACTCCAAAATGCGTTTTTTCCGATTCTTTGGGAATTTTGGCAATTATTAGGGTAATAATGATAATAATTTTCCAGAATTGTATTAATCATGACAATAATGATGATAAACTGAGAAAAGAGAAATTTTTATAACATTTGATGATTATCAATATTATTATTATTATCGTTATTATTATCATTCTCATTATATTATTGTTATTATTATTATTATTTTATTATTTACTTTATTATTAGTATTATTGAAAAAAAAAAAAAAAAAAAAAAAAAAAAAAAAAAAAAAAAAAAAATTTATAAATGATAATAATAGAAACATAATAAAATTAATTTCAAAAACATATAATAAAATAAACAGTAATAAATATTTTTTAAAAAATTTAAAAAATATTTATATAAAATCATTATTTTATTATTTAACAATGGGGTTTTTTTAATTGCAAAAAATATTAAAAACAAAGTGCAATAATATAAATATTAAAAATGATATACTAATTAAAAAATAGACAATATTATATAACGTTAAAAATGTTATTAATTATGTAAAATGATCATAGTTCTTTATATTTATATAAAAAAATGGAAAAAAATCCCAGGAAGTCGAAAAGAAGAAAATTTGCAAAATTAGCCCCTGAATTAGTGAAAATGTTTTTTTCGATTATTTGGTATTTCAATTATTAGGAATAATGATATAATTACCCGAATTTATTATATGCAATAATATGATAAAAAAGTGACAATAAAGAAAATTGATAAATTGATGAACAAATTATTACCTATATATTATTATCATTAATTATATTCTATTATTCTATTATATATTATACTTTATATTAAAAAAAAATTATAAATTAATTACTAAAACATATTAAATTTAAAAATTATTATTATTTATTATATCTTATTATTTATATTATTGTTATTACTATTATTATTTTTTGAAATATTTTTAACTGAATTAATAAAAAATAATAATTTAAAAATATGAAATAATAATAATAAAGTTAATAATTATATATTAAAAATATTATTATGTTATATATATATTAAAATATAAAAACGGTGTGTATAATAAAAAAAGAAAGAAAACAAAATCCCCCAATTCGAAAAAAAATCAATATTAATAAATGATTATGAGTTTTTTATTGATACTCTTTTTATATTGTTGTGATTTTATTATATTAGGTAAATGAAAAAATTCCAAATTAAAAATGAAATAATTAATAAAGTGAAATAATGAATTTGATAATTTTCAAAAATAATCAATATTGATATTTCCGATATTAATATCATTATATATAATTATTATTTTTAAAAATAAAAATTTTATATTTTTAAAAAAAAAAGAAAAAAATAAAGTGAAAAAAAAGTCAAATATAGAATTTTTAATAATCTAAGATGATTGTTCATATTATTTGTGTTTTATTTATTATTTTAATTATACTTGATAATTTCAAAAAAATGATTATAAAAAGTAAAATAAGTAAAAAATTTAAAAAATTTTTAATAAACAAAATTATTATCAAATTTATTATTTTTATATTATTATTATATTATTATTTTTTTTTTAATACTTAATCAAATTTAAAGATATTGAAAAAAAATAAATTAAAAATTTATAATAATTTATAATAAAATAATTCAATAATAATAATATAAACTATAATATTGTTATATATTTTTAATGTTATTTTAACAAAATTTTATTATTAAAAAAATGGTGGAAAATAAAATTGCAAAAACATGATATAAAAACAGTTTTTAAAATTAAGTATAGGGGTAAAAATTTTTAAATTATGAATATATATCAATTTTTTATTATACAATTGTTTCATTATTTTATTATTATTGTTATTATTATTATTATTGTTTTTTTTATTATTATTCAAATCTATTACAATTCAATATTTTGAAAAATAATATATAATGAATAATTATGGGTAATAAAATGCAATAATTATGTTAAAATTGATTTAAATATTATTTTTATTATTATATATTTTATAACTGGTGGATAATTGAAAAATGAATCATATATACAATTTATATTAATTTAAAAAAAAATAAAAAAATCAAAAACGGTTTTTGTATAAAATATTTTTATGAGGAAATATACTTCGAAAAAATTTTTAAAAATTTCAATAATAAAGATAAAATGAAATAAAGAGAATTTTGAAAAAATTTGAAATGATATAATATATTAAATAATTATGCATTAATGATATCATATAAAATTTCTTATTATTAAAAATATTGGA
>NC_051393.1:33496992-33529263 GCF_015228065.2 Penaeus monodon
TCCGACGTTGCTCATGATTCTTCCAGGCCCCTCTCCACCAGCATGGCCGTTCTCTCTCCCAGAAACTCTCAGTTTCACCGGCCGCAGTCCTTGATCCGCTTCTCCCTCACCGACGCTGTCACCAACCTATCTTCCCTGTCCTTGACCCCTCACCGTCCCCACCCTCTTACCTCCATCGATATTATTTCCACCTTTGACCGTTTCATCTCTTCTCAGGAACTCTTTGCCTGATGTCTCCCTCCCTGCTTCATCCCGGCCCTCGAATCTCTCCTCCACCCTAACCCTTCCTTCCCAGAAGTTACCGTGAGGCTCTTCAAGCCTCGCAGGGAGGACGTCACCATTCTGTCTTCTAACAAGGGCAACTCGGTGGTGGTCTCCTCGACAGTGTTGGATGACGCCTCTACCTATGTTCCCCTGACCAGCAACCCCCGTGAACGCATTGCTGCTACCTTCCACCGTCGCCTAAAATAGATAGCAGCCTGTTTTTTCCGAGGCGAATCTCTACCGAGGTTTCAAGGTCATCATCCTCGTCTCCCTCATTTCTATGGGCTTCCTAAAACCCATAAGCGGCCGTGCCTTTGCGCCCCATCATCTCCTCCCGGGGAGCTGTGACGCACCCTCTTGCTGGCGAAGTCTCTCACTCCCTTTCTTGGTACCTTCCCTCCTGCTACCTCCGCCACTCTCAGGACTTCATCTCCCGCGTCCGTGGAATATCACCGGCGATCATGATAACCTTGGATGTTGACTCCCTGTTCACCAAGGTCCCGCTTGATGATTTCCTCGCTTTCCTTCAGAGGAGGCTCCCCGCAGATGACCCTCGTTTCCCTCTGCCCACCGACGTCTTCCTCCAGCTGATTTGTCGTTTGAAGGTCGCTTCTGTTCTCAGACGTTCGGTGTTGCCACGGGCTCTCCCCTCTCTCAGTCCTGGCAAACCTGTTCACGGAATTCTTCGAGTCTGAGCTTCTCCCTTCCATCTCCCTTCGTCCGTAGGTCTCGGGCTGAGGTAGGTCGATGACGTCTTTGCTCTTTGGCCTCTTGACTCTGCCCTGTTCTCGGATTTCCTGATGCAGCTGAACTCTCTCTCTCATTCCATCCATTTCAAGGTGGAATGGGAGGTTGACAACAAGCTCCCTTTCTTGGACACCCTAGTCCATTGCTCTGCTGACCACTTTTTCTCCATATACAGGAAGCATATGCATAGTGGTATGTACATACACTTCTCATACCATTCTCTCCATGTTAAGAGAGGTGTTGCCACCTCGCTGTTCCTCCGCGCCCTCGGCATCTGTGACCCCCAGTACCTAGATGGAGAGATCGACTTCCTGCGTCGCTCGTTCTCCAAGCTGGGGTACCCTCGTCATGTTCTCGACGTCGCGTATCCAGGCATGGCGTACCTTCTACCACGACTCCCCTCCTAAAGAGACTCCTCACCAGCCCGTCCTCAACTTGCCCTACACTGAGGAGATCTGTAGTGATCCACTTAATTACTTTAATTACCCTTGCCACCAGGTGGTGGCAGCTGCACCACTGGTTAGTACGTCCAGGAACAATACATGTATCGAAAGGAGGAGACGTCTGATAGAAGGAAGTCAATTGCTTGCCACAGGCAGCCAAGTATGGTATCATGTGTCTCTTAATAAAGGGTTTAAGTAAAAGAGGAATTTCATTCGCAAAGCTTACACATTTATCTTTAAAAAACATTAAAAGTAATACACTTAAATTACACCAAGAAGAAAACATTAAAATTCTAACACGGGAAAATCCCCCAAAAACCTATTTGAAAAAGTACAAAAACGAAGATAAAACCCCCAAAAAAATCTAAAAAACGGCTGAGCACTCTGTTCAATATATAAACGAAAAAAAGCTTAAAAAACTCATCTTACCGCCATAAAAAAAAACTTGTCCTTACGACCGATCACCACACCCAACGTCATTAGCTTCCACCGGGTTTACTTCGGCCGCTAAAGGACGTTTCTCCAGACAAGGTTCCCCACACCTCCTGCTTGTTCCCCGAGCTATACATACACGACCCCAGCAAGGATCCCATTAATAGGCCAGTAACTGGCCCGGGAACGAACAACCGTTTCCCCCCCTCCCTAGATGGCGTAACAAGCCCTCAGGTAGTAAAGACTTGCGTACTGATAACTAAAAATCCCTTATACCCAATAAAAGAAGGTGTAAAAACCAAAAATAATACTTAAAAAGCTTCCGCAAGTTACTTTACCCAAACTTAAAAAAGAGTGCTTAAAAGTAAAAGAATAAAGAAATGGTTTTATACTTCGTTGTAAAAAGGTAGAAAAGTTCATAAAACTCAACAAATGTAATAAATCAAGAAAACATATATCATAAAAAAAAAAGGCAACATTGTCTCCACGTGGGTCGGCGTGGGTATCCTGTCAGAATTCCAGGGGAAACTCCTGTATTTCCGGGTGGGATGGTCTGGGGTCACTACAACTCCTCCCACCAAAGTTCGTTAACATCCGTTGGCGAACTCAACCTGTAGTTCGAGAAATAGGCCAAAAAACTGAAGAGAAAGGACAGGTTAATGAATGGTCTTATGTAGACAAGGTAATTTAAGGACTTTTCAACATTTATATAAAAACAGTAGTGCACGACCCAAGTCGGGATTTAAGAAATCCAAAATCTGCGACAAACTCGCCTACAAGTGCTACTGGCCATTTCTCTTAACCTTACTCTAAATCTATACCAACTCAGATTCAGATTTCCAAACTCTGGATAGGCTATTTCTCGGTTGGGCACATGGGGACGCATCTTATTAACAGATAGTTAACTTCGCTGTGGGGATGGTCGGGTTCTCGAACCAGCACCTGCCCAATCTTCTTTAAAAATCCGGGCAGGCTTACTCCATTTCGGTCCTAGCGCTCGTCCGGACCACCATGACGAAAGATCCTTTAGCAGTACGAAGTCTCCTTCGGCCGGGTCGAACCCTTGCCTTAGCCTATGGTTGTGTCTCGGGCCCATCCCTTTTTGCGCCTTCCTTGCTGCATCCTTGGCGGCTACCCTCGCGTCCTGCAGTTTTTCCCCTCAGCACCTGGGCAGTTTCTTCATCAACGTCGATCTCGTGGTAATACCCTGTGGGAAATACCCATTTTTACCAGTCATCAAATATAGGGGTTGCTGACCCTCTGGGCAAATGCATGCACAAGTGGAATGATCATGATTATCTTGAAGGGGCCTACCATACAAGTAGGGATCAAAGGTTCTAAGGGCTTCAACCACGCCAAGGCTTCAATGTCGATGATAGAAAACTTGTTCTCCCCTTCACGCAACTTTCTGGAAAAGTAAGAAATTGCGTGGGGTTTACCGTCATCATCCTTTGAAGGAGACAAGCACCAAATGGCTACACCAGAGGCATCACAGTGTACTTCAAAGGTACGGTTGAAATCTGGCTGCTTCAGGATGGGATCAGAAGCCAATTTGTCTTTCAAGGATTCAAAAGCCGTTTGCTGTTCCAGACCCGAATGAAAATTTTGCTTTTTTTCTTCAGAAATGCTGTTAATGGAATGGCCACAGATGCATAATCTTTCACATGCTTCCTGAAGAAACCAGTGGCTCCCAAAACTGTCGGACTTCTTTACATTATGAGGTTTGCTGTTATTTGGGAAATGGCCTTAATCTTATCTGGATCGGAAAATACAACATGGGAGTTATGAGATGAACCAAAATTTAAAAGTGTTCACAGTAAACTTACATTTCTTCAGGTTCACCTGAAACCAGCCTTTGCCAACAAACCCCTTGTTTCGCCCAGATGGTCAAGATGTTCTTCAAGCTTCCAGAGGCCCCAATGACATTATCTAAGAAGGCAAGTGTATGTTTTCCTATGACAGGGTGCAATACAGCATTAATAGCCCCCTGGAAAGTGGAAGGTGCAGTGGCTAGACCAAAAGGCATTCTTTTAAATGGTAAAGACGGCAACCATCCGAAAATGCGTCTTCTGGGAATCATTCATTAAAATTCTACTGTCCAGTAAGGGAGATTTAGCATCTAAAGATGTGAACCAGGGGGTACCTGCCAACTAATTGTTCTCATCAAGCCTGGGCATTGGGTTTAAATGTCTGCTAGGGTGATTTTGTTGAGGTTACGGGAAATCTATGCAGAATCTTATACCCCGTCCTTCTTTCGCACGAAGACCCCAGGTTTATAACCATGGGGAGGTGGATGGTTCAATGATATCGTCCTGCAACATTTCCTCACACTCTTGCTGTATTGTGTCCCCGCGCACTTTCTGGTAGTCTCCACTGTCGTGTAAGGATTGGTCCTTCACCTGAAGTAACAATATAGTGATTTAAAGTTGGGGACACAACCAGGGGGAGCATCTTCATCAAATAATTTGCTATACCCTTCTAGGATCCGAATCAATTTCTCTCTTCTCACTGATCCTAGATGTTCCAAGTTCTCTTTCGGGATGATCCTCTCCACACTAGTAGAAGTCTTTAGAGTACATATGTCCATGCTTACCGGAGGAAGAACATCAAATTCTCACTGGCGTACCCAAAATCACCAACACGAAATGGTTGTCGAAATCATCTGTGAAATCATCCCAAGCCAAGGGTTCACTTATCTCTGGCTCATCTGGAACATGCACAGCATTAGAGGTTGCATACACATTACTAATCATGTTAACACTAGCCAATTTCATTCCCCTGTACAATGTCACTGGGTGGGGCTTATCATTTATGACCCAAACACTAGCACTACTTTCATTAATGGAAATTATAGTTCTTGGCACCAACACTCTGGCTGTTCTGCCTTGCACCAACCCAATGGGTTTATCAAAATCACTTCCCGATTTTGGCTGACAAATCACCGACTGTGACACACATAATTAGCTCTGGGAAATTTTATTTACAGAATTTTAAAACCTTATACCTAGAGATGTTTGATCTGAAAACCAAAAAGGAGCCCTTACATCATTAAGGGACATGTAATTCCTGGGAGGAGTGAGATTAGCAACAAACTGAAAATTGAAACTTCTAATAAAATCTACACCAAGCAACACTTCTCCAGGGAATATCTCCTTAAAACCACAACTGGATGGTTACATCTTACCGTGTCCTCTATAAAAAAGTTCTCATTAGTCTCCCCTAGACCACTAAATATGGCACCTGAGGCACCCTTAAAAGTTCGTTCACTGGGGAAAAAAGACGGTATATTAAGCTTCTTACAGGTGGCCTCTTTAATGATGGTCACTTCTGACCCGGTGTTGAAAAAACAAGTACAGACCATACCATTTACCATCAGTCTAATTAGAGGACGACCACGTTTAATTTGATTCTTCAGTATGGTTATATTGGGAACCTGTGGTTTCTCGGTTTTCTGATCCCCACCTTGATTCATTTGGCCTTCCCGAGTGAAATTCCTCACGTGCTGGTGAAGACCTCGCCTTTCCATTAGGCGGCTGAAAGGGGCACTGCCTCACAAAATGACCAGCTCTATGACAATTAAAACAGTAAAATGTTCTCTGCCGTAACCTACAATCTTCTGTGTTATTATCATTACTTTGGTGATACCGGCAAAATTTCTCTACAGAGGCGACCTGCCTTAAGCACATTGGTCGTGAACTGTGGACACCTGGGACTGAAGGTCCTTCCCGAGAAGAGTTCACACGCAAATTCCACACACGTTGGGCAGCGTCGACAAGTGACAGTAGACTTTCATCCTCTTTTAAGACTAAGGCCTCTCTCTCAACCAACCCCCCCTAACGGAAGCCGCCTTGCCGCTTGAGCTTGAGGTCCCAATGATCTGGTGAGCCGGACCAGAGGGCTACCCATACTGGAGGGGTCACTAGTGAGGGATGAGACAAAATGGCTTCCTGGTGCACCAAGGCCTATGAGAGGGGATGGTGCACCCACCCCTGGTTCATCTCATCTTGGACTAGGGAGAACTCTCCCACGTGTTTTTGCCGTGTGTGGCATCCCGTAATACCAGGAGATAGGAGTCCTGGAGGTTGAGCGATGCTGCACGCTGCGCCCTGCAGCTAGCAACACACCTCTTTGGTCCTTTATTCTGGTTAGACGGGTGGCTTGATCAAGGCCCGGTCAAGTCAATCGGCTGGTCAAATATGGCTAGGGTCAAGCAGGTACTATTCAGACGGCAGCGCATAGGTCCCGCGACTGCCATCAGTACTGTAATAGTGGCTGCATATATTTCCTCATTACCCCTGTGGCTGTTGGGAGATTTTGAGCCCAACTATAGCTTCACCTCGTTGGACTCCATGGTGGGTGAGGGGGGTGAGGAAATGAAGAATTCTAATTTGTATGAGTACTACAAATTTACAAAGATCTAGCTCTCTCCCGGATGACTTACGCAATCCCCCGACCATTCCCTCTGGAACATCACATGTTGTCACTCTGGAGCCTTTCCAGCTTCTAAAGGACAAGAATGGGAATTGTAATGGTTCCCGGGCTCCCAAACCAGGTAAGAAGGGGAAAAGTCCTCCTCAATCCACTAAGGAAATCTTACCTGGTAAATATGAGAATATTTCATATAGTAAGTACCTATTAGTGAAGACCATTGATGGTGTATCAATCATGGATCTTGATATTTTTGAAGTACATAGGAAAATAGTTGAGGTATGTCAACGTGATCCTCGCATCACCCCACAGCGAGATGGTAGCCTGATAGTTGAGGTTTCGTCACCAGATGAGAGTGACCGTCTGAGTGCGATATGCAACATCCCTGGGGCTCAAGTTTCATGTTCTCCTCACAAAACCCTCAATCAGTGTAAGGGAATTGTCTTTTTCCCGAGACCTGATGAGGTATTCTGAAGAGAAACTGTTAGAGGAACTAGAGAATTTTAATGTAGTGGCAGTAAAACGTTTTAAGAAGAAAGTTGACGGTTTGGAACAGTCTACACCAGCTCTCCTTCTAACTTTTAATATGTTGGTCCTTCCAGAATCAGTTAAGTTGGCATGGTACCACCTCAAAGTTAAAGCCATATGTGCCAACCCTATGCGGTGCTTCCACTGCCAGGGTTATGGGCACAGAGCCAACTCTTGCCGTTTTAAGGAAAAATGGACAACCAAGAAGATGTGTAAAGTGTGGTACAACAGGTCATCATGAAGATGACAACTGTCCAGGCCCAGTATGCTGTTACCACTGCAAAGAAGCTCATGAAGCTTCTTCAAAGCAGTGTAAAAGGTACAAATTTGAGAAAGAAGTATTGATAATAAGGAGCAAGGAGAAAGTTAGTTTTCCAGAGGCAAAGCGATGTGCCCGTGTGCTGTTTGCACAGACAGGTAAATCCTTTGCTTCGGTTCTGGCTTCATCCTCTTCCCACCAACCCTTGCCCTCCAATACTTCTTACACCACCACACCTCTGCCACTTCTTTCAAACCTCAGTCCCCAATTGCTGAAACTGCCTCTGGTGAATTCCACCAGAAACGGAGTAGGAGTGAGGGGTCTATTGAGGAGACTCCTCCTCCCAAAGTAAGGTCTTTAGAGCCATCAGGTGAGGCTCCAGAGGCCTCAATGGTGACAGCCCCAGCTGCCACCATATCCACAGGGGCCTCCTCTGCTAGACAGAATGCCCCTGAAGGAAAGGCTCGGGTTTGCCCTTTACCCAGGCAAAGGAATCCTGAGTCTGTTCAAAAGACTCATTTCAAGGTGGGGTCTTTGGAGCCGTCAGGAAGGGCTCCAGGGGTCTCAACGGTGACAGCTCCAGCTGCCACCACATCCACAGGGGCCTCTGCTGCTAGGCAGAATGCCCCTGAAGCAAAGGCTCAGGTCCGTTCTTTGCCCAGGCAAAGAAATCCTGAGCCTGTCAAAAGGAAGCCTGTGGAAACTAGTTCCACAGGTAAACAACCTCTCAAAAGACTCTCCCAAGATCCTGGAAAGGGACAGCCTAAAGTTGTAGGGCAAACCTTGACCACAGGTGCTGCCAAACACCTTATGAAAAAGGTAGTTTAAAGAACTGGATACCTAATCCAATGGAACTGTCAGGGAATTCATGCAAAATGGGAAGAACTGCAACATCTGATAGCTTCATATAACCCAGTTTGTGTATGCCTACAAGAGATTATGACCAGGGAAAATCATCCAATTTCCCTGAGAGGATTCCAAATTCAAGCCCATTATGGCACCTTTGACAATGGACCTCATGGAGGAGTAGCAGTACTGGTACATCAGGATATTCCTTTCCAGGCCATCCACCTGCAGACAACACTGCAGGTGAAGGCTGTGAGAATAGGCTTGACACGACCTTACACTGTTGCATCTATCTACCTTCCTCCACATAATCTGAACATTAATGATTTGGAAAATCTACTTGAGCAATTGCCACATCCATTTCTACTCTTGGGAGATTTCAATGGTCGGCATCACCTCTGGGGAGACACTTTGTGCAACCCTCGAGGAAGGGCCTTGGAGTCCTTGCTTCTAAGAGTAGATGCAGTTTTATTGAACAGTGACACTCCCACACATTTCCAAATTCAAACTGGGACATTCTCCAATATAGACCTGTCAATTGTCTCACCTGATTCACAGATGAATTTCACTTGGCAGGTTATGGAAGACTTACATGGAAGCGACCATTTTCCAATACTTTTGGAGGAGGTGAATGGTATTCCAGCCAATGGAGTGCAGAGATGGCGACTTGAACATGCGGACTGGAATCTTTTTAGATCAACTGCAGTATTGCATGGATCTGTGAATGATTTCCAGTGTGTTCAAGATGCTGTTAATCACTTCACATCACGAATTCACCTTGCAGCAGAAGCATCCATTCCCAAAAGTAGTGGGCATTACCATCAACCTCTGGTAGCTGTCAGAGCAAGAAAAGCTGCATTAAGGCAGTTGAAACGACGCCCCAGTGATGTAACCTTGATCCATTACAAAAAGACCCGAGCCAAGGCCAGGCGAGTGCTAAAGGAGGCCAGACGGACGTCATGGAGACAGTATGTCTCCTTGATTAACTCTGGGACCCCCTTAGCATGGGTATGGGACAAGGTGCGTAAGATTGCTGGAAAGAGCACATCACTGTCACCACCTGCTTTGAAGATTGATGGCATAATCATCACAGATAAAAAAGATGTTGCTAATGAGCTAGCTAAATCCATGGTAGAGATCTCCTCTGGAGCATCTTACACTGCCCGATTCTCCACTCTTCGGGATGAACAGGAACGACAACCAGTGTCGTTCTTCAGTAGGACTGCAGCAGAACTTCCATACAACTTGCCATTTTTGCGCAAGGAGATGGACTCTGCTTTGCAGCTCTGCCATAAGACTGCCCCAGGAAGTGACGATATTCCATACCAAATGATATCTCACTTGCCAGAGAGCTCCCAGAAGTTCTTGTTGGACCTATTCAATAGGATATATAGGGAGGGTACAGTGCCATCCACATAGAAAGAGTCTATAATCATTCCTGTCCCTAAACCTGGCAAGGATGCTTCTGCACCAGGAAATTACAGACCAATTTCCCTCACCAGTTGCATCTGCAAGCTGATGGAGAAAATGGTAAACTTCAGGTTGACATGGCTGCTAGAAAAGGAAAACGTGCTGACTCCATATCAATATGGGTTTATGAAATTGAGATCGACCACAGATGCACTTGTAAGGATGGAAACTGCTATACAGAATTCCTTCACACAGCGACGTCACATGTTAGCAGTCTTCTTTGACCTTGAAAAGGCTTATGATACCACTTGGAAGCATGGCATACTCAAGAAGTTGTATGACATTGGGTTAAGAGGAGCATTACCTACCTTGATACAAAACTTCCTTGCTAACAGGAAATTTAAAGTTCGGGTGGGAAACAGTTTCTCTAACCTGGAAGATCAGCTGGAAGGGGTCCCACAAGGGAGTGTCTTAAGTGCGACCCTGTTTGCCATTGCTATAAATGACATTGTAAAGCTTGTTCCAAGTTCTGTCTCATGTAATCTATATGTGGATGACTTTACACTGTACTGCTCAGGAGGAAGCTTACAGGATGTGCAAGGACACATGCAGGCTACAGTAAATCAGGTTGTACAGTGGACAACATATGGGTTCAAATTTTTCCCAAGCAAGACCATGGCTATGCATTTCCACAAACGAGGAAAATTCCATCCTTCCCTCTATTTAGGAGCAAACCCACTGCAATTTGTCCAAGAGGTGAAGTACTTGGGTCTAATTTTTGACTCAAGACTTACATGGGTGCCTCACATCAAACAGTTGAAAGTAAAGGCTACAAAAGCACTTAGTATTTTGCGGGTTCTTTCACATTTATCTTGGGGTGCAGACCGCACAACGCTTCTGCGGCTTTACCGAGCGCTTATTCGTAGTAAGCTTGATTATGGATGTGAAGCTTATTCATCTGCAACTCCCACTGTTCTATGGATGTTAGACTCAGTTCATAATGAAGCTCTCAGAATCTGTACTGGGGCTTTCAGGTCTTCACCTGTGGAGTCCCTGTATGCTGAGAGTGGAGAACCACCTCTTTCATTACACCGAGAATACATGAATCTGATTTACTACACGAGACTACAAAGGATTCCAGGATCTCCTACATCCAAATTGGTTTTCAACCCCCTTGAGGATAGCCGATCCTATGGTAGGAGAATGAGGAATCTTAATTTAAATCTCTCTAAGGTTCTGGCTGTTGGAATTCCCCAATTTCCACCTTGGACTAATCAAGTCGAGCTGGATTTAGTCGGAATTGGGAAAGGGGAGAGATCCGAAGGCAGAAGTCCGAGAGAAATTTCTTCAGCCACATTTCTAAATACCGGGGATCAGATGCAATTTATACAGATGGTTCGAAATCTGAAAATGGTGTGGGTTTTGCAGCAGTGAGCAGAAGGAAGACTGCATCTGGCAGTCTTTCTCTAGCAGCCTCGATCTTCACTGCAGAGTTACATGCCATCCTTACAGCAGTTAAGATGACTAGAGATCTTACGAACCATTCTGTTGTGATATATTGTGACTCTCGTAGTGCCTTGCAAGCAATCAAGAGCTTAAACTCATCAGCATAAGGAGTTGTCTTCGTGCTAAATGGAGGGAAAAATGGAGGCATACCTCCAGAAACAAACTGCGAGAGATTAGAGATGACCTTGGCAGTTGGGCAACTAGCATCCATCCCAACCGAAAAGTGGAAGTTGTATTAACAAGACTAAGAATCGGGCACACAAGACTGACTCATGGGCCAATGATGGCTAAAAATGAAGCACTTTGTGAAGGATGCTAAGAGCCCTTAACGATCGCACATGTAATGGAAAGATGTGCAACATTCTCAGACCAAAGACGTATGTACTTGTCTTGTACTTTCAATAAAATCTAATTATGCATAATGTTTATGCAATCATTTTATGCACTTAGAGCATAATATTTATGTTTTGATTTTTAATCTATTTATTGTTATTTGTAAGATATTTATTGATAATTTTTAAAGTTTTAAACATTTTAATATTTCTAGTTAACAAGGTATTCGCCGCTAATGACCTTAGCTGTTGACACAGCAGATAATTTTAAATAATCAATCAATCTCTCAACCAATGTGGCAATCCTTGCAAGAACACCCTCCTAATTAGCTCGTCTGGCACACCGATAGCCATGGGATAATCCCTGAACCCTTGGTATACTAGACCCTCAATAGAAACGAAAAAATCCAATGGGGCTTGGTCAACAGCTAGTTTAGATTCATGCAAATGTTTGAAAAATTCTGTGCTCGAGCAAGTCCCTCTAAACTTTGACCTTGCTATAGCCTTAAAGTCGGACCAGTCGTTTATACTATCAAATACTGGGGAGTTTACAATTAAGTCTGCCGTCCCTCGACACGAAACCATCTCTGCACGAATATGAGCTTCATCACTTGCTGGCTTAACAATATTTTCTATAGCCCGTAACCACGATTCTACCTCCTGATTACGTTTCATTGGGAAGGCTGCCGAAATTTCTGCATTGAACTTGGGCACTGAATCTTCTCTATGGATAACGTACTCCATGGCTGTTGGTGTGACAGACGTCCTATTAGAAGAGTTACGGGGCCTAGTCTCTCTCAATAAGCTCTAGTACCGCTCTGTAAGCATAGCACAATGCTGTTCAAGCTCATTGCAATGAGCCGTTCATTCCTCATATATGGAAAGATCCATGATTGCTTCATTACTATTCTAACTAATTAAGGGAACAGTCATGTTACTCGAATCAGAGGTATTTAAGCCTCCCTCTGCACCAACTTCACTGGGTCTTAAGCGCTTACTTCTTTTGCCCGGCATATTAACTTTTCACATCAATGAAAGAAAATTAGCTATTTAAAATATCAGAGATATAGCACTTGGTAATTCATCACCATTACTTGGCTTCTCCGAATGAATGAAGGACCAGAATGGCAAGCAACTAAGAGTCTCGCATCCCACCCGCTGGCACCAAAAATGTGATATACTGTAGTGATCCACTTAATTACTTTAATTACCCTTGTTAATTAGGTCATTAGCAGCTGCCACCACCTGGTTAGTACGTCCAGGAACAATACATGTATCGAAAGGAGGAGACGTCTAGAAAAGTGTAAAAAGATAAAAAGGAAAGCGTGCGTGTGAGAAAAGGAAGAAGACCTAATTCACAAGGGTTTCCGTCTGGTAAGCGTGGTTAACTCCGAGGGGAGTGCGTGTCAGCCTGAAGGGCTGATAGAAGGAAGTCAATTGCTTGCCACAGGTAGCCAAGTATGGTATCATGGCATGCTTAATAATAAGGGTTTAAGTAAAAAGAGAAATTATTCACTGCAAAAAAGCCTTACACATTTATTCTTTAACGAAAAACATTAAAGTAATACTACATTTAAAAATACACCAGGGAAGAAAACCAATCTAAATTCTAAACCAGACGGGAAAATCCCCCCAAACTATTTGAAAAAAGTACAGCAAAAAACGAGGAATGCTAAAAACCCCCAAAAAAAAATTCATAAACAAAACAGCTGGAGCACCTGTGACACATCTATAAAATGTAGAAGATAAAAAGGCTTTAAAAAGACTCAATCTGTACCGCCATTAAAAACAAACTTGCTATGTACTGACCACAGACGCCACCACTCAAACGTCATGAGCTTACCAACAGGGTTTACTTCGGCCATTAAAAAGGACGTTTCTCTCCAGGACAAGGGTTTCCCCAACCTCCTGTCGTTATTCTTTCTTTCTTGTTGATTTCTTGGCTATCAACCAGTGGCATGTGGCGCAAGGTTATAAAGGCCAATGGATCATAAAGTTTATATCGTATAATAGTAGGTCATGAAAAGTTTGTGTCTCCTTATAGAAAATGTATATTACCTTTTAACTCTTATTCTTAAGTAAGTTCTTTAAGGTTGTTGTCTACGTGGGTGTGTAAATTTGGTGCATATGTAAGGATATGGTTATATGGTAAGGTGTGGAGTGTGCACTGCGGGCATTGTGGAGGAAATGTTTTTCTACAAATGGGGTGAGGCCAAACCACCCTCCTCCCTTTCTCTCCTTCCTGTGGTTTATTTTTGTGTGATGATTGGAGGACGGATATCCACTATCACTTTGCGCAAAGTGAGATATTTGTGACTTTATAAGAGAAAACAATAACACCTGCTAGATCTGTACGGACTATGCTACGGTCAAAGATCATCAGTGGAACGGATAATTTTGTCCAGCATGGCTCATTGCCATTGATACCGATTGGCCTATGAACCAATATTAGCATTGATGATTTATTTGCACAATGTAGCTTACGAACGATATTACTAGAAGTTCATTTTGTAGTATGGTCTATAAAAACGGATTTAATGGGAGTTTAAGGTGAACTTAATGAATCTGAAAGAAAATACTTCTCATAGGATAGGGGGTCGTCGATTAGTGCGCACAAAATAAATGGTCTTTATAATGGCAACAAGTTCAGCAAGAAAGATTGATGTATGATTCGGCCAGTCTGATATTTAGGGTCACATTCAAGTCGACAATACACCCGCACCCACAACTCAATCTGTCTTGGAGCCACGTACGGATCATCAGCTATATTTGAAAAAAGGGGAACGATGGATTTAATAAAGGATTCTGCCGTCCTGAACGTGCTGGTGCTGCACTACAGCCTACTCGTGACCTAGAGTCACCCTGCAAAAAAACAAGAGCACTGAGGCTGGCCCAAAGCACAATAAAACGTGATCGGTAATTACAGTGATTTACGGTACTTTTATTTACTTTAAAGAGAAAATCCAGGAAATCAATGAATGTCAAGCGACACGAGATTGATCGGGATTGAAGCATAGTTCAAAAGTTAGTCTGACCGAGGTCAAACAGATCAAGGCCTAGCAGCGAATACCTCGTGTTAAAGTATAAAATTAAAATATGTTAAAATGTAATGAAATCTATGAATAAATATGTTACAAAAAATAAGCAATAATACATAGATGAAAAAATCAAGAGCATAAGATATTGATGCTTTAAGTAATAAAATATGCTGCACAAAGATTATGCATAATTAACTTTATTGAAAATATTAGTCTCAAACTAGAGGAATTAGAATAAGACCCCTTCTATGTCACAGAATCCTCCCCCCAATACATTGTTCAGTGTATATGGGGGAGACAAGAAACATACCCGTCTTTGGTCTGAGAATTTTGCAGCAGCGTTCAGCTACAATGTCCACGGATCGTTAAGGGTCTTGCATCTTCACAAGTGGCTTGACTTTTAAGCCATCATCGGCCCATGAGTCAGTATTGGTGTGCATATGAAATTATTAACCTTTAGGTTAATGCAACTTCACACTGTTCGGATTAGGGTGATGATAGTTGCCCAACTGCTCAAAGGCTATTCTCATCTTCTAGCAGTTGTGTCTGGGAGAATAATGCCTCCATTGTGCATTATTCATGCGAAGAACAACTCCTTATGCTGGGCAGTTCAGGTATACACAAGGAAACTGAAGCAGCAGTCTACTGCCATAAGTAGGCCGTCCTGATTCAGCTCGCTACATTCACCACTGGAGAAACCAACATGCGCTGGGCACCCAACACAAGAGTTTAGTCTTTTTGCGTCGTTGACAAATCAGTTGCAAGCCATATCTTGAACTCTCCCTTACTACGTGGATTGTGGATGAGGTTAAGCTTCTTGATGCATTGCAATAAAGCACTACGAGAAGTCACAAATATATCACAATAAGACATGGATCGTAAGATCTCTAGTGCATCTTAACTGCCTGCTAGGATGGCTGTAAACTCCTAGCAGAGTAAAGATCGAGCATGCTAGAGACAAAGGACGCGCTAAGATGACCAGTCTTACCTTACGTCACTGTCTGGGGCATAGCACAACCCAACACAATTTTCAAGAGTATTTCGAAACCATATCTATAATCAGTACTGCACTCTCTAGAGTACTTGGTACTTAGAAAATAAGCTGAAGAAATTGCTCTCTTGAATTCAGGGCTGATGAAGTACACCCTTTCATCAATTCCGACCAAATTCAAGCTCAACTGATTAGTCCAAGGGGGGAATTGGGTGGAATTCCAACAGCAGAACACTTAGTGAAGACTCCAAATTAAGTATATTCCCACAATGATTCCTCATCTCTTCCTATCCATAGGATCGGTCTATTCCTCAAGGGGGTTGGAAAACAAATCTGGAGAGTAGGAGATCCCGAATCCATTTGTATGTTCGGGCGAAAGTTTAAATCAGGATTCATGCTTAGGTCCACGAGTGTTTACATGAAAGAGGTGGGTTCTCCATCTGTCAGATACAGCGGATTCCAGAGGTGAAGATCCTTGATAAAGCAAAACGTCCAGATTCTCAGGAGCTAATCAATAGAAACCGAGTTAAACATCCGGAGAACAGTAGGGGAGTGGCAGAGAAACACACTCAGCAGCACCATAATCAAGGCGTACGTACAAATAAGCGGCTCGATTAAAGCCTGAAGCTGTTGTGCAGTCTTGCACCCAAGATAAATGTGGAAAGGAACCCGCATAAATACATAACGCTCTTGTTAGGCCTTACACATTTAACTGTTTTGATGTTGTGAGGCAGCCAGTTAAGTATTGAGTCAAAAAGATTAGAACCAAGTACTTCACCAATGGACAAATTGCGTGGGTTTGACTCCAGAAAATAGAAAGGTTAAGGGAGAGAGATGTAGAGACATTGGCTTGTATTGGAGAAAAATGTATGAACCTCGATGATATTGTTGCCCACCTGTACATAACTGAGTTTATGCAGTCATTGCATGCGTCGTAACACATCCCATGTTAGAAACGCTGCCTCTACACCTGAGCAGGTACAGGGTAAAGTATCATCCAAATACAGATTACATGAGACAAAAATTTGGAAACAAATATTATTACAATGTCATTTATAGCAATGGCAATAACAGGGGGTCACAATTTAAGACAGTCCTTGTGAGGACCCCTTCCAGCTGGGCTTCCCGGTTAGAGAACCAGGTTTCCACTCCGAAATCTAAATTCCTGTAATGCAAGGAAGCTTTGTATGGAAGGTAGGTAATGCTCCCTCGTAAACCATGTCAATAGAAGCTTCAATGAGTATGCCATTACCTGTTACAAGTTGTATCAGTAAGCCCTATTCAAGTGTCACAAAGAAAGGACTGCCACAGTGAACAGTCGCTGTGCGAAAGAATTAAGATATTAGCAGTTCCATCCTACAAGTGAGTACTGTGGACGACTCTCAAGTGTTTACTAAAGCCTAATTGAATATGGGGTAACATGTTGTCTCGTTATCTAGCAGCCATGTCAACCCTAAAGTTTACCATTTCTCCATCAGCTTGCAAGATGCAGCTGGTGGGATGAAATTGGTCTCGTAATTTCCCTAGGGAAGAAGCATGCTTTTGACAAAGTTTAGGGGACATGAATATTTAAGCCTTTATTTCCATGTGGTATTGCAACTGTTTGCCACACTCCCTATAGAGCCTATGGAAATAGGTCCAACAGGAAACTTCTGGGAGCTCGTCCGGTAAGTGAGATACATGGAGATAGGTAAATCGTCAACTTTCCTGGGGCAGTCTTACGGCAGAGCGAAAAGCAGAGTCCATCATCTTCGCAAGAAATGGCAGGAAAAATTATATGGAACGTAATATGATGCAGGATCAATACATGTAAGAACAGACACTGTGGGGTTGTTCCTTTCAGCAACGGAAGACGAAGGGGAGAAAGCGAGCAGGTCGAGCAAGACGCTTCCAGAGGAGAAATAATCTCTCTAGATTGGATTTAGCTAGTCTAATTATGAATATCTTTTGTTTGTCGTGTGATGAATGTATGCCAATCTAGATCGTCAGCAGCACTAGTTGTGACTACAGGATGTGCTGCTGATTCATGGCTACTCTTAAGCACTTGTCCCGCACCCAGTGCTAAGGGCGTGTCCCAGGTTAAATCCGAGGAGACATACTGTCTCAACGACGTCCGTAGAGTTGCACTCCAAGTCGAGCACGAACGCTGGCCTGGGTAGGGTCTTTTGTTAAAAGTATCAAGGTTACAAAAGCGTGCGGGGCATCGTCATCTCATGTACTGCCTTAAATGGCAGGTTTTCTTTGCTCGAAACAAGCTCTGTTGACATACGTGCAGGAACCAGCCATGGGTACATGCGAAGGTCATGGTACTGTCCGCACTTTTCGGATAATGGATGACTGTCTGCTGCAATGGTGAATTCAGTGATGATGAAGTGGATTTTAAACAACGCATACTGGAACACAACTGGAAACATAACAGGATCTTGAAATACTGCAATTGATTCTAAAAAGACTACCAGGTCTTGATGTTCAAAGTCGCCATACTCTGCACTCCAAGATTGGAATTATCCCAGTTCTACAATCCTCCAGAAATGTATTGGAAAATAGTACGCTTTCCATGTAAGTGCTTCCATGACTGCCAATGTGAAGTCAAGACTGCTGAATCAGTGTGAGCCTATTGATAGGTCTGAATATTGGAAGAATGTACAAGTTTGAAACTATGGAAATGTGTGGGAGATGTCCAGTACAGTAAAAGAACTGCATTACTCTAACTAATAAAAACTCAAGGACTCCAAGGCCATTCCTCGAGGGTGGCACAAAGTGTCTCCACACGAGGTGATGCCGACCATTGCAATCTCCCAAAGAGTAGGAAATGAAATGTGCGGCAAGATGCCCAAGACATCTAATCAAAATCATCTATGTTGAGACTTCTTATGTGAAGGAAGGCTAGATGGAGCAACATGTGTAACAGAGTCGTGATCAAGCAAGCATCTCACAGCCTGCAGACCCGGCAGTGGTGTTGCAGGTGGATGGCGCCTGGAAAGGGGAATATCTTGACTACCATTGACTGCTACTACACCTGAGTCCATGTGTCAAATGTCCCATTAACGGTCTGGAATTTGAATCCTGCCCAGGATGAAAGTGGATTGGACTTTCTTCTGAGGTTTCAAAATCTACCTTGTAGACATTACACAAATACTTGGGGGGAGATATAGAAGTATAAGATCATTGCAGTTCTTCCAGTTTTGCCAATGAATTCCCTGGAAAGTCCATTGGATTCAGGGATATCCAGTTCATATATTATATTCTTCATTATAGGTGCTTTGGCAGAAAGCTCTTGGTCAGGTTTGGCATCAAACCTTAGCGTCTGTTCCTCTTTACATGATTACTGCGGAGTACCTTTTTAATGGTGGATTCAACCTAGGGATGCAGTTTCCCACAGGTTTCCATTGGGACAGGTTCCAAGGAAATTTCTTTGCGACTGGGCAAAGAACGGACGCGGAGCCTTTTAAGGGGCATCGTATAGCACAGCGGACAGGTTAGTGCGACCCTGGGGATTTAATATATGTGGTGGCAAGAAGATGGGTAACTTGTGCCACAGGCTCAGAGATTCATACTTGCTACTGGGCAACAGAGGCATGCCTGAGCCTTTCAATTCAGGGGCACATTCTGTCTAGCAGCAGGACCAAAGAAAGGCCCCTGTCGGAGTGTGGGGGGGCAGCTGGAGCGGTCACCCGTTGAGGCCCTCTGGAAGCCTTAAAATGGTTGGCTCCAAAGACCCTTACTTTGGGAGGAGGAGTCTCCTCAAAGACCCCTCAATCTACATCGTTTCTGGTGGATAACCAGACCTCACAAGACGGCAGATGTCAGCGGATTTCCGGACGAGGGTTAAAGAAAGTGGCAGATAGAGCAAGACCCAGAGTGTGGGCATGTTGCTAAGAAGCAATTGAGGAGGGCAAGGGTGGGGTGGAAGGAGGTATGGGCTAGAACCAGGAACGCAAAAAAGGCAGCACTTACCTGGCCTGTTGCAAATAGCACACGGGCGACGTCGCTTTGACCTCTGGAAAAACTAACTTTATCCTATGGCCTTCTTACCAATACTTGCCTTTTAAATTTTTTTGTACCTTACACTGCTTGCAAGAATGCTTCAATGAAGCCTGCTTGTTGCACAGTAAGATGGGATCAGCATATTGGACACTGGACAGTTGGGTCTCTCCGTTGATGACGGGTGTAAACGCAACACCTTTAACATACTCTTTGGTTGCCATTTTCTTTAAAAAGGCAAGAGTAAAGAGTTGGCGCCATGAACCCATTAACACTAGGCAGGACCCGAGCAGGGTTGGGCACATATGGCTTATCTGGAGTGGTCATTGGGACAATGCGAACTTATCCGTTCTGGAAGGAACCTAACTGGGTTAAAAGTATAGACGAAGAGCTGGTGTCGAACTGTTCCAACCAGTCAACTTATTCGTTCTGCTTAAAACGTTTTACTGCCCACTACATTAAAATGTATAGTTGCCTCTAAGAACATTTTTTCTCCTCAGAATACCTCATCAGGTATCGGGGAAAAAAAAAACAAATTCCCCTTACACTGATAAGTGTTGTGAGGAGAACATGAAACTTGAGCCCCAGTGAAATGTTTTTTTGGATTCGCTACGCAGTACGGTCAACTCATGGTGCTGGTGACGCAAACCTCAAACTTATCAGGCTAACCAGTCGCGTGAGGGAGATGCGATGGATCACGTTGCCATAACACAATTTTGATGTACTTCGAAAATATCCAAGTCCATGATGTGATACACCATCAATGTCTTATACTAGGCTACTTACTATATGAAATATTTTCATATTTACCAGGTTAACGATTTCCTTAGTGGATTGAAGGAGGAATTTTTCAACTCTTATTGGGTCTTTTGGGAGACCCAGGGAAAAATTACATTTTCACTATTACTACTTGCCCTTTGAAAGGCTACACTGGAAAGGTTCCCGAGTGACAATCTGTGGTTTAGATGGTTTGGAACAGTAACACCAAGCTCATTCTAAATTTTAACACATTAGTCCTTCCAGAATCGGTTAAGTAGCATACGGTACAAACCTCGAAGGTAAAAGCCAATATGATGGTCACGACCATATGCACGGGGGAGGTGCTATCCACTGCAGAAAGAGGTTATGGGGGCAACGGGAAGCCAAAGAATCTTGCAAATAAAGGAAAAAATGGACAAACCAAATGGTCGGGTAAAGTACTGTAAAGTGGGGATACAGCAGGTCACAAGGAAGTGGATCCTCGCTTGTTACCACTTGGCACTAAAGAAGATCATGAAGCTTCTTCAAAGCACATGTTAAAAGGTACAAATATGACAAAGGAGTCGTATTGTAATAAGGAGAAAGAAGAATAGTTAGTTTTCTCAGAGAGTAAAGGTCTTTGTTTAGGCAGGCGTGCCCGGTCGTGCTGTTTGCAACATGCCAGGTAAGGGTCCTTTGCTTCGGTTCTAGCCCATCCTGCCTTCCCACCAACCCTTGCGTACACTACAATGCTTTAAAAAACATCTAGCTTATGCAATTCAAATCTATAACCTAGGCCCAAAAATTGCGGACACTGCTCTGGGAGTTGATTCCACCAGACGAAATCGGAAGTAGGAAGTGATGTGGTCTAATTGAGGAGGAACTCCATACTCCCAAAAAAGATAAGGCTATTAGAACCATCAGGCAACGGCGCCAGAGGTGTCCTAAGTGGTGACAACTCCAGATGTACGCAACGATAGCACAGGGGCTCTGCTGCTAGACAGAATTGGCCCCTGAAGCAAAGGCTAGGTCCGTCCTGATGCCCAGGCAAAGAAATCCTGATCCTGTCCAACGGGAACCTGTGGAAACTAGTTCCAAAGGTCAACAAATGATTAAAAAGGTACGTCGTATCCCAGAGGAGAAAAAGGGACAGCCCTAAAGGGTGAGGCAAACCTTGACCAACAGGTGCTGCCAAACACCCTTATGAAAGAAATAATAATAAAGAAGCTGGGATACCCTAATCCAATGGAATTGTCAGGGATATTCATTGTAAAAATGGAGAAGAACTGCAACGTCATAGAATAGCCACCTCATGTCACCCAGTTTGGGTATTATGCCTACAAGAGATTATGACCCGGGAAAAAACGTCCCATTTTACCTCGAAGTAGGGGATTCCCACGTTCAAGAACCACGTATGGAAACCTTTGATAATGGACTCATGGAGGAAGTAGGAAGGAGTAATGGGTAATTCCAAAGATTTCCCTTCCAGGCCAATCCACCTTGCAGAAAACACGCAGGTGAGGCATTGTTGGAGAATAGACGTGACACGACGTTTACCACGGTTGGCAATCCATCTAACGTTCCTCCACAATAAGTGAAACATTATAAATGATTTGGAAGATCTTATCTTGGGCAGGTTGACACCATTACCATATTCTATTCTTGGGATTCGATGGTCGGCATCACCTTGTGGGAGCACTTTGTGCAACCTCACGAGGAAGGGCTTTGGATGCCATTGAATTCTTACAGAGTAAGAGTGCAGTTTTACTGAACAGTGAACTGCCCACACATTTCCAAACTTCAGAATGGGGACATTCTCCAATATATACCGATCAATAGGCTCTAACCTGAATTCACAGTTGAAGTTTCATTTGGCAGAGTCATGGAAGACTTGCATGGATAAAGTGACCACTGTTCCTACTTTTGGAGGAGGTGATTGGTATCAAGCCAATGGAGTGCAGAGATGGCGACTTGAAATCTAGGGACTGGAAATCTTTTTAGATCATACATGCAGTAGTGCACGAATCTGTGAATGATTGTCCAGTGTATTCAGGATGCTGTAATCACCTCACATCACGAATTCACTTGCAGCAGAAAACAGATAGAAGCTCATACCATTCCCAAATAGTAGCGGACATACCGCCGACCTCCAGTAACCATGGTTGGTCTGATGAATGCCGCAACAAAAGCATGACCAGAGCGAAGGAAAAGCGGCAGGATTAAGGCCAATTGTACACATGCAAGCCCCAGCATTGTAACGCCCGCATCAATTACAAGAAGGGACTGAGCAAAGGCCACGGCAGCTGTGCTAAAGGGAGGATGCTAGGACGGAAAAGGTACGTTACCGTGGGACAGTATGTCTCGTTCGATTAGCCTGGGACTACCTAGTATGGGTAATGGGACAAGGTGACTGTAAGATCGCTGGAAAAGAGCAATCCAACGTCAAACCTTGCTATGACCAGAGATAGATGGCATAATATCACAGATAAAAAAAGATGTTGGCAAAAGAGGCTAGCCACTAATAATCCATCGGCAAGAGATCTCACTTGGAGGCATCTAACACTGCTCCGATTAACTCCAACTTTATCTGGGTGGATGGAACAGGAACAACAGACTCCAGTGTGTTCTTCAGTAGGACTGCAGCGGGAAACTGTCCATACAACTTGTCACAATTTTTTGCACAACGCGGAAGATGGACTCAGCTTTGCCAGCTCTGCGTATAAAGACTGCGACCAGGAACGGTAGTGACAGTATTCCATACAAAGATAATGAACACTATCTTGAGCCATGAGAGGCTCACCAGAAGAACTTCCGGTTAGACGCCCGATTTAATAGGAGTTCTTTAAAAATAGAGGGAGGGAAGCAGTGACCAATCCACATGGACGATGAGAAAGCACTCATAATCATTGCCTGTTCATAAACTCTGGCAAAGATTGCTCCGCACCAGAGGAAAAATCTACAGACCCAATTTCCACTAAACCAGGATGCAAAATCTGCCACCCAGCTGATGGAAATTGAAAACTTGTATTAGGATTGACATGGCTTGCTGGGAAAAAGGAAAAACTGAGTGGAGATGAACCACGCATCTAATGATGGATCTTTAGATAAAATTAAGCTGATAACACAACAGATGCACTTGTGGAGGATGGGAATACTGACTATGAAAAGGTACATTTCTTCACACAGGCGCAGGGTCGTCAACATGATAAGCGGGTCTTCTTTGACCATATGAAAAACGTTGCTTACGATACGACTTGAGAAGTCATGGCTACTCCTGAACGCTGTAGGGGCACATAATGGTTTAAGATGGGAGGCGATACAACTACTTCAGTAACAAAGCAAACTGCCTTGCTGACAGGAAATTTAGAGGGTTCGGGGTTAGGAAACCAGGTTGCTCTTAACCTGGAAGATCAGAGTCTGGAAGGGGTCATCAATCAAAAGAGGAAGTGGTCTTAAGGATAGTGACACCTGTTTGCCATGCTATAAAAGAACAACTCGTAAAAGAGGTATTGATTCCAAGTGCTGGTCTAAAGTATCAATATGATTGTTATGTGGATGACTTTACAGGGATGTATGCAAGTGACGCAAATGTCAGAACTGCAGTAAACTCAGGTTGCTACGAGTGGAGGCAACTAATAATACATGGGTGTTCAAATTTTCTCAAAGAGAAAAAGGGACATCAATGGCAACTTTACATTTCGCACACAAAGAGAGCGGGAAATGTTCGCATCCCTTCCCTCTATTTCGGATGAGGGTACTGAAACTAACACCACACATGCCAAATTTGTGCCAGAGGTGAAAGATACTGGTGTCTAATTTTGTGACATAAGCTACATTGGTGCCTCCATCAAAACAGAACAGTTACAAAGTGAAGACGGGCTACAAATAGCATCATTATTTTGGGGGGCTCTTTCACATTAATTGGGGTTCAGAATCGCACAAAGCTTTACTACAGGCTTTACCTGATAATCGCCTTAGTCGTAGTTAGTTATGCGTTGACTAAAGGAATGTGAAGCTTGATTCATCTGCAATATATCCAAACTGTTCTACAGGATGTTGGGACTCGAGGTTTGCTCATTAAGGAAGCTCTCGAGCATACTTGTATGGGGATCGTTCAGGGTCATGTCAACGCGTGTGGAGTCAACTGTATGCTGGAAGTGAGAACACACCTTCTTTCAGTACACCGGGACTTCACTATGAACCTTATTTACTACACAGAGAACTACAAAGGATTCTGGGATCTCATACATCCAAATTGGTTTTCAAACCCCCTTGAGGATAGGCCGATCCTCTGGGATAGGAGGAAATGAGGAATCATTGAGGCAAACTTAGCATTTAAGTATCTCACTAAGGTTCTGGCCTGATTGAATTCCCCATTCCCCCCATTTGGAAATCAATGTCGAGCTAGAATTTGGTCGGATATTGGGACCGGGGAGAGATCTGAAGCAGAGATTCAAAGACGGAAATTCTTACAGAAAGATTTGCTAAGTACCATAGGATCGGAGAGCAAATAATTACAGCTGGTTCCGAAATCTGAAATGGACTGTGGGGGCGGGACTTGCAAGCATGGAGCAGAAGGAGAGACTGCACTTCTGGGAAGTCTTTTTCTAAGGCGAGCCACGATCTTCACTGCAGAGTTACATGCCCTGCGTGCAGCAGGATAAGATGACTAGAGATCTATGAAACCATTCTATTGTGATAGTATTGGATCTCGTAAGGCAATTTGCAAAGCAATTTTACAAGAGCTTAAATAATCACATCCATAATAGTGAGGGAGGTTCAGGATGGATTTGCCCTAGATGTCAACACTGTTAAAAAGATAACTGATGTTTGGTGTCAATTGCATGTTGCTCTGTGTTCAGTAGGAATGAGCAAAGGAGCTCTAGTCAGAAAAGGCCCAAGGGGCCAGCTGCCGGTCAGCCTTGTTGATGCCGAGTTTTCTGTCTCCCACAACACCCAACCTGAAAACCCCAGACATCAGGAGTTGGCTGCGTGAGTAAAATGACAGGAACAGATGGATAAGGCATATCGTCCAGAAATAAACTGCAGAGAGATTAGAGAGGGACCTTGGCAGTTGGAGTGAGATGAGCACATAATCCACACCGAAACGTAGAATTGCGATATTAACAAGTGACTAGATCAGGACAAAAGACTGACTCATGGGCCGCATAGATGGCGAAAAACTCAAGGCACTTGTGATGGGATGCCAAGAGGCCCTTAACAATGCAGCAAATAGTAGTGGAAAGATGTGCAACATTCTCAGACAAAGACCGTATGTACTTGTCGCCCCCATATACACTGAAAGAATGTAGTGGGCGAGAATTGTGACCTAGAGGGTCTTATTATTATCCATTAAAAGATTTAATGAGCAATTAATTTTTTTATCACACTTAGGAGTATAATGTTTATGCTTTGATTGTGTTTAATTTTATTTATTGTTTATCGATAAGAGATCTATTGCATAGATTCTTATTTGAAACACTGGCATAATTTCTGAAATTAACAAGGTAGTCGCCAGATAAGACCTTGTCTGTTGACGCGGCAAATAATTTTAAAGAAATCAATCAAATATCATTAGGGGCCTGCGGATGTTCCCTCTACACGGATTCTAGGGCTGCGGACTATAGACTCACATCCATTGTAGAGATCTTATTGTTTCAAAAGTCATTCCTCCTGTGGCAAAGTGAATTGGTTTGCACAGTCCGCACTCTTCCTTGATGGTCAGGAGGGTGGGATGGAATTAAGCTGAGCCTGCTTGATCATGGTATGAGAGAACTGCCGTGGAGCGAGTGTATCTAGTAATGTCTCTAGCTGAATCGAAATTAATTTGCCCTCTCAATATTAATTGATTTAAAATAGATGACTTTTTCTTACTGATTAATTAAGTGATAGTGGACCAACACCAAACCTGACTGATGTAATTTTGGTAGATATGGATATTAATTGGTAGAGACAAAAGCACTCCGCCAGGAGTATGTTATGACTTGTCCTATAGTACGAGACTAGTCTCTTGGCTAATTTGAATTTATTTGCAAAAGGGTTCTGCATCTGTGTTTTGATGTATATTTGTTGAAAAGCCTGTAGGCATTTTGCTGTCCGGGCACATGCGAGACCCTGCATAGGCAATCTCCGGTGCCCCACCATGGACTCCTCTGTTAACGCCTATCGGTCAGATAGGGGTTTAGGGAGAATGGATGGGGTAGTAGGCAATGTTGCTACTATAATGCGAATCTTGAGTCTTGGCTTGACTTAAAGTCATCATCATGGTTTCTCCAAAAGAAGTTCGAGCGTGTGATGCTCTTGTGGAAGGGCGACCGTCTGCTCTTTTCACGTTTATAAAGTTAGGCAACTGAAGGCGTTGTACGGGTGGCGGCACAGGAATATTAATCAAAATGAGGAAAGAGAGATGATACGCATACCAACGTAAGTCATCAATGGATGATATGTTGGCACCAGCCAACTGGATGTATTGATGAAGACGAACCAGTGATAAGTCAATAAGCTCTAAATATCCCGGTATTATCTTCCACCCGCGTTTCGGGAGCTACTCATCAGTCCATGATAGGGAATCTAAAATCAGACATAATGCAACGTAAGTCTACGTGCTAATCCTTACATAGCCACCCGCAATGGGAAAACAGCACACATAACGTATGATGCAGCATTAAAAAATCAGCTTTAAAAATACTTATTTTGTGGCCCAAAGACGTATCCTGAGAGAGCAAAGGAAGCTCATCATAGGCGGGCTATCACTGACATCAGGTGGGACAAGTAAAGTGAACCATATAGCCAGACTAGGTGCCATTAATTTTACTTTGATTCGACAAAACTCACAAAGCGTGAGAGATCAATAGTCACCTTTCATATGCTTAAAAGGGAGGCTAGTGTGGATGTACCTGGGCGACTCCGCCTCCCCCCCTACTGCACAAGGCATCCTTCCAACATTACAGTTAGTCCCCATACCCGTGACCCTTCCTAGACTCTTACCTACTCTACACTCCTTGCTTACTCGCTTTAGTTGCCCTTTCCTTTCTCACCCTCCTATTCCTGTCCTTCCTTCTCTCTTTCATACTTTGTCTGCGCTCACGTATGGCTCATACACGAAACCGAAAGTTCCTAGTTGTTGTTAATGGTCGACGCAGAAGATACTTTATGGGGTTTGGAAAGTGCTTGTCACAACGTGTTTTTATCTATTCTTTTTAGCTTGTGGGGAGGAGAGACGGCACTCTCGTCACCTCGCTTACCGGGGGACACTCTCTCGGGGATGGTGGGAGACCCAGGAAGCTCCAGTCCTGCACCTAATGGTGAGGGAGACGATAACTGACGATCGATCTGCTTCTCTACTCGGAGATAGTCAGATAGCAAGGTGCAAGGTGGGAAGGTGAGCGCTATCCCGGGACTGTGATTCAGTATCATCCTCCTTTATGAATGTTTAGCACATGGGTTGATGAGAGTCATTTGATCAAACCAATTGTGGTAGAATGGTAAACTTTATCAGACTTTAATTCTTTAAAAGTTTGTTTGAGTTCAGCAAAATTTTTCCTTATCACTGGATGCAAGCTGTTGACAACCGTGACATATACTTTGCACTAGGGGTGATGTTAGTTTAAGCTTGCGCGGAATAGGAAGTATCGGGTTTGCTGTTCAAAACTTTCCACTTTCCTGCTTAGCTTCTAAGTAGCAACTAACTTCATGCTTGTCGCATCTATGCGAAGTGTCTCAGTCTCCGTCTTAGGACGCTGGCATTACAGTCAATTCCCTGACTGGATGGGGACCTACACAAGTTAGCACAATTTTGGAACTCTGGATACGACATGATGATGGGGGGTGGTGTCATGGCTTCTTCAGGCATCATTTCCAGGCAAACAAAGTTACGCGAGTCTTATCAATAACATCTTACTGAGGGTGTGGTCGAATTTTTGGCACTATTACAATGCTATTGGCTTTTGGACATAAGGTTAGTAATTGTACACGCTGCATAACCCAACGTTGAAAATACTCGGAATTTTATTCAAAGCAAAGGTGCAAAAAACAGTCATGAGGTTTTAGTGTTCGCAACTATTCCGTCATTCTATGGTCATACAATGAACGTCACTGTATGTCTTGAGTCCCTCCCTGCTCTCAAGGAATTTGACTATTCTTCCAGTCGCCTCAAATCCCTGTGAAAAGATTTACTCCCTTTACAGGTTATTTTGGGTCCAATAGGTAATAGTTACTTTAACTCGGAAAGACGATCATGCATGCATCAGCTTAAGGAAATCCTTAAATCTGGGAGTTGTATGTACTTAACAAGGAGGTTCTGATCTCGCAATTTTTTGACACAATCAAAATTCGCCCCCCCGTCCACTTGAGAACCATTCAAGGACCTTTTTTAGTATACAGGAGGTTCCACGTTCCGACCGTCGATGCTTTATTCACGCCTTTCCCTTCGCTGTAACCGATCCCAGCCTACTCTCCGTTGGGGGGAGAATTCTGCGACAAAGTGGTTTCTTTAACCGTTATTGTCCCGTATATTGCGAGGTTGGTGGGATGAATCTCCGTTGTTCAAAGTCAAGGTTTATAGCTGAAATCCCCCGCATAGAGAGTCGGTAATGAGTACGCCCCATCCTCCTTGAGGAGGAGAAGGTGTAGCGGCGGGGATTTGAGCGTAACTGGACCTGGTAGCATCCATAATGGGAATTCGGAAAACAGCGGTCACGACCACTTTTCTCAAAACGATGTGTTTCCTGAAGGGATCAAGAACTACTTAACTCTGGTATAAATCCCTCCAGCAACAGCATGACGACTTAAGGAGTAACGTAAGTCAAGTATTTCGCCTTCGACACCCACCTAGCGGGGGAAGACACAATGGTTTTGCGTTTCTCCAAGATTACCACATAGAGGATCGAGTGTATGTGGAACCAATCCTTACCGCCCTGAACTGCCTAGGGAAGGACGGTAAGTAACCGAAGTGCCCATGCCCCAAGCCTGTGAATACGGGAGTTCATAGGAACTCGGTAGCGTTCAGGAAGTACTCCATTAAGAGGATAATAATTTAGACTAAAGAAAAAAAGCTGAGCGCCAAAGGACGCCCCACTCAGAACGTATTGTGGGCTCTCCCTACCAGGGGTCAAACGAACAGTGACCCAAAGGGCTAACCTGGATTAGAACGGAGCTGAGTAGAGGTGGCGGTGATGACTACGCCTACGTTAGAACATAGTGTCACCTGCAAAAAAAGAGCACTGAAGGTGCGATGGCAACATGCACGATGTCCGAGCACAAATACAATCATATATCTACGGATTTTACTTTACTTGGTTACTTTAAGAATAAAATCAGAAGCAATAATGGCCTCACGGACGAAGGCCCCGGGCTCCAGGGTTAGCTCTGGTGGACAAGATATTTGTATGATTGCTGCGTGTTATTGAACAAGGTGTGGCCGTAGCCGCATATTAATAGATGAGGTTCGACCAAGGAGTGCCTCCTGTTTTTCTTTCTGTGCTTTCTGGTGGATTTCTTGGCTACCCATCCAAACCAGCGGCCATGTGGCAAGGTATTATAGCCAATGGATACTATTATATTCTGTCAATTAGATAAGGCATAAAAAGTTTTGGTCCATCAACTTAAAAAGACAGTGATTTTACTTTATCTGAAGGATTTTTTTGAGTAGTTGATACAAATGCAAAACAATTGTACAAAAATGTTAATTTTTTATATTGAAACTAATCTTTGAATCTTTGTCCTCTGTGTGTTATATTTAGTAACAAGAGTGGGGATATGGTAAGGGTGAGGTTAATCTTGAACTGTGACCCCTAAGGCGGGCCAACAACCACCGCCGACATTTCTCGACTGTGCCTGCTGGGCTGTGTCCCACAGATTCTAGTTTATGTTGATTAGTTTTGTATGTTGTTGGAGGTTGTTGCCACCTCACTTTTGCCACAGGAGATGTATTGTTGCTTTATAAGGGTGACAACAAAACACCTGAGATCTGTACGGAATATGGCTACAGGTCCAGATCACTAGTGACTCGACTAATTGGAAGCTCGGATCACTTCGCCATGGATACCAGAGTGGATAGAGGTACCCATTAGACTTGATTGAGTTGTTTGGCACAATGTAGCTTACGAATGATATACCCAGAAGTCATTTTTGGTGGTTCTATGATTTAACTAGGCTTTAAGTGAACTTAAAAATTGAATCTGAAAAACTTTATTCTATCGTGAGGTCGTCGATATGGTTGCAAAAATCGAGGATGGCTTTTATCAATGGCAAAAAGTTCAGCAAGAAAGATACGATGATGATTCGGCCAAGTACTGAAATTTATTGTCACATCTCAGAGCGACCAACACCCCACCCCACAAGCCTCATCTGTGGCTACAGTTGGAGCCGAGTCGGTATTATATATGAAAAAAAGGGAGATTTTTAATAAGATTCTCCCGGAAACCTCTGGCCGTACCTCCACCATCACGGCAGCCATGGCCCTGTAGCTGATGAAAATCCAAGACGTCCGTGCATGGTAAACAAAATTGGGAGGGATGTTTCCCATGGCGCTATATTTGAATGAACCAGGGTATCGATGGGTAGAGAGATCTATACCGAATTATCTCGCGATGGCCCAAACTCTCGATCAGATAGGTAACGTGGAAAGTATATTCAGAGGCCATTGCAAAAATTATTTTTTTTACTCTTCAGTAAATTTTTAAATATAGAAAAAAGTCCTACGAGCGCATTGACATGGCGATATGGCTACTAGAAGACTTTATGCTTTTTGGATACGTGAAACTTGCCTTGTTTTATTCAAAAGATTTCAATTCTGACAGAATCGATTTGCCGCAGATTATTTTTATGAAAATATCACTTTTTCGGACATTTTTGTCCAGGCAAACGGGGGGGTGGACAGGTCCCACAATGAAGTGTTCTTGGTCCACCAACATTATTTATATGCTATGATAATGAAATCTTACCGATCCTACCTTTAGAAATGCAATACTCACTTACGTGATGATTGTGCATTTATTGCATGTCCAGCAATAATGCAGGAATTCTCAGCAAAAGCGCATCAAATTGGACTGGATATGATTCGATAACTGGGGACTGGGGTTGTAATTGGGTGCGCTTACAAGTAATGGCAAGCACACCAAGTAACAAACCCCCCCAATTTGCTTTTCCCGTGCAGCAAGGCCACAGCGAGCTCACTTGCTACCCGCAGCCCAACTGCTGAAAAGGACCCCCGCCAACGTTCGCAAAAAACACAAGTTAGCCCCAAGGGTACGATGGCTGCCTCGCCCCGCAACGCCGCCTCGTAAGTACCCTTGAGTAGTTCGGGGGGCCCCGGCAACTCGGCACAAGCGCAGGGGCGATCTAGGGTGGGTGGGGGGGGGGGGGGGTTGGGGGGGAACCAACGAATAAAGAAATGGGGGCGTGGGGAAAAGATGGGAAGGGGTGTAGTGGGGGGGAAGTGGTGTAGTGAAGGGGGCAGGGTTTTTTGGAGGGGGAAAGGGGTGTAGGGGAGGGGGTAGTGGGTGTAGAGGGGTCACTGGTGTGTGGATAAGCACTGTGTGTGGGTGGGGCAGTGATGTAGGGGGTGGGGCAGTGGTGTGTGGGGGGCAGTGATTAGTGATGGGGAGCGATGTAAGAGGGGGTACAGAAATAGAGCAGGAGAAAAAGTGGGTGTACAGAGAAATGAAAAGAGAGGGAGATAGAGAGAATAAAAAGACAGACAGACAGGAGACGAGAAGAGAGAGAGAAGGGCAAGAAGAAAGGGGACCGAGAAACCCCAACTCACCCCACCACCTCCCCCATAGCACCACATCCCACACCACCCCATCCCCCTCACCCCCACCATACCCCACACCACCACCACACACCCAAACACCCCACAACCCATCACCCTCCCACCACCCCATCCCCTCACCACCACTTTCCCCCCAAACCCCTCCCCATCACCCCCCACCACCAAACCCCCCCCCACCACCTCATCCCCACCCTACCAAATCATCCCCCCACCCCCACTACCAAACATCCCATACCCCCATACCCTCATCCCCATCACCACCACCATCATCCCCATCAAAAACCTCATCACCCCTCACCCCCCAAAAAAACATCTCCATCCCACCACCACCGTACCTCACCCCCACCTCATCCCCATTACCACCCCCCATCTCCCCATCACCACCACCTACCATGATCCATGTGTTTTTTCCTTCCCAATGACCGGTCCTCATACTGTTTTGCATGAGAGCCCTGTGTCTGGGGCCCCGAAGTCCGCTACCCATAAACGAGTTCCTTCCCTTTCAGGTCGCTTGGCGCGCCGGGGCGCAAAAGGCTAGGGCCCCCCCTGCCC
>NC_051393.1:33529363-33556863 GCF_015228065.2 Penaeus monodon
CCCCTTTTGACCAGGGACCCCTTGATCAAGCACCCGTCTAACCGAATAAAGGACCAAAGAGGTGTGTTGCTAGCTGCAGGGCGCAGCGTGCAGCTCGCTAAAACTCCAGGACTCCATCTCCTGTATTACGGGTTTGCCACACACGCAAAAACACGTGGGAGATCTCCCTAGTCCAAGATGAGATGAACCAGGGGTGGGTTTGCACCATCCCCTCTCATAGGCCTTGGTGCACCAGGAAGCCATTTTGTTCTCCCCTCACTATGAACCCTCCAGTATGGGTAGCCCTCTGGTCCGCTCACCAGATCATTGGGACCCAAAGCTAAAGCGGCGGCGCCTTCCTTTAGGGGGGGTTGGTTGAGAGAGAGGCCTTAGTCTTAAAAGAGGATGACAGTCTACTGTCACTTGTCGACGTTTGCCAAACGTGTGTGGAATTTGCGTGTGAACTCTTCTCGGGAAGGACCTTCAGTCCCAGGTGTCCACAGTTTCACGACCAATGTGCTTAAGGCAGGTCGCCTCTGTAGAGAAATTTTGCCGGTATCACCAAAGTAATGATAATAACACAGAAGATTGTAGGTTACGGCAGAGAACATTTTACTGTTTTAATTGTCATAGAGCTGGTCATTTTGTGAGGCAGTGCCCCTTTCAGCCGCCTAATGGAAAGGCGAGGTCTTCACCAGCACGTGAGGAATTTCACTCGGGAAGGCCAAATGAATCAAGGTGGGGATCAGAAAACCGAGAAACCACAGGTTCCCAATAAAACCCAAAACTGAAGAATCAAATTAAACGTGGTCCCTTTTAATTAGACTGTTGGTAAATGGTATGGTCTGTACTTGTTTTTTAAAACACCGGTCAGAAGTGACCATCATTAAAGAGGCCCCCTGTAAGAAGCTTAATATCCCTTTCTTTTTTCCCCAGTGAAACGAACTTTTAAGGGTGCCTCGGGTGCCATATTTAGTGGTCTAGGGGAAAACTAATGAGAATTTTTTATAGAGGACACGGTAAGATGTAACCATCCAGTTGTGGTTTTAAGGAGATATTCCCTGGAGAAGTGTTGCTTGGTGTAGATTTTATTAGAAGTTTCAATTTTCAGTTTGTTGCTAATCTCACTCCTCCCAGGAATTACATGTCCCTTAATGATGTAAGGGCCCCCTTTTTGGTTTTCAGATCAAACATCTCTAGGGATAAGGTTTTTTAAAATTCTGTAAATAAATTTCCCAGAGCTAATTATGTGTGTCACAGTCGGGGATTTGTTCCCGCCCAAAAACGGGAAGTGATTTTTTATAAACCCATTTGGGTTGGTGCAAAAGGGAGAACAGCCAGAGTGTGGGCCAAGAACTATAATTTCCATTAATGAAAGTAGTGCTAGTTTTTTGGGTCTAAATGATAAGCCCCCCGTGGGCATTGTACAGGGAATGAAATTGGCTAGTGTTAACATGATTAGTAATGTGTATGCAACCCCCTAATGCTGTGCAGTTCCCGATGAGCCAGAGATAAGTGAACCCTTGGCTTGGGATGATTTTTACAGATGATTTCGACAACCATTTCGGTGTTGGTGATTTTGGGTACGCCAGTGATGAATTTGATGTTCTTCCTCCGGTAAGCATGGACATATGTACTCTAAAGACTTCTACTAGTGTGGAGAGGATCATCCCGAAAGAGAACTTGGAACATCTAGGATCAGTGGGGAAAGAGAGAAATTGATTCGGATCCTAGAACGGTATAGCAAATTATTTGATGAAGATGCTCCTCCTGGTTGTGTCCCCAACATTAATCACTATATTGTTACTTCAGGTGAAGGAAACCCCCTTACACGACAGGGGGGAAACCAGAAAGTGCGCGTGCACAATACAGCAGAGGGGAGGCATTTTGCAGGACGATATCATTGAACCACCACCTCCCCGGGTTTCCCCTTTGGGGTCTTCGGGGGGAAAAGAAGGACGGGGTAAGTTTCTGCATAGACTTTCCGTAACCCAACAAAATCACCCCCTAGCAGCATTTAAACCCAAATGCCCCTTGAGAGAATTAGTTGGCAGGTCCCCAGGGTTCACACATTAGTGAAAATCTGCTTCGGGACATAGAATTAAAAAATTGTTTGCCAGAAGATGCTTTTCGGAGGTTGCCGTCTTTACCATTTAAAAAAATGCCTTTTGGTCTAGCCAGCACCTTCCATTTCCAGGGGCTTTAAGCGGTATTTGCTCCTGTCATAGGAAAACAAATTTGCCTTTCTTAGTAATGTCATTGTGGCCTCGGAAGTTTGAAGAAATCTTGCCCTTTCTGGCAAAAAAATGGGTTTTTTGGGAAAAGGGGTTTTCGGGTTTTAAACCTAAAAGAAAGTAATTTACTTAAACCCTTTTTAAATTTTTGGGTCTCTCATAACTCCCAATGTTGTACTTCCAGACCCAATAAGTTTAAGGGCCATTCCCCAAAAAACCCCCTCAAAATGTAAAAAAAAGTCCACAGTTTTTGGGAGCCACTGTTTTTTTTAGGAAACATGTGAAAAAATTATCTCTGGGCCATTCCATTACAGCATTTCTGAAGAAAAAAGCAAAAATTTCATTTGGGTCTGGAACAGCAAAGGGTTTTTAAACCTTGAAAAAAAATTGGCTTCTGATCCCCCCCTGAAGGCCCGCTTTTTAACCGTACCTTTGAAGTCCCCGTGTCCTGGGGAGCCATTGGGGCTTGTCTCCTTCAAAAAAGGGTGATGCGGTAAACCACACCAATTTCTTACTTTTCCAGAAAATTGCGTGAAGGGGAGAAAAATTTTTCTATCTCGACTTAAAGCCTTGGCAGGGTTGAAGCCTTTAAAAAAATTTTGACCCCTCTTGTATGGTGGGCACTTCAAATAACCCCCTATCATGTCCCTTGTGCATGCATTTGCCCGAGGGCGAAAACCCCTATTTTTTGATGCGGGAAAAGATGGGTTTTTCCCACAGGGTATTCCCAACAAATCACTTTGATGAAGAACTCCCGTTGTGGGGAAAATCTGCAGGACGCGAGGGTAGCCCCAAGGATGCAGCAAGGAAGGGCGAAAACAGGGAGGGGCCAAAACTAAAAACCGGCAAAAGGCAGAGTTTCGACCCGGCCAAAGGGAACTTCGTATGCTACGGATCTTTCGTCAGGGTGGTCCGGGACGACGCTAGGACCGAAAGGGAGAAAGTGCCCGTTTTTGAAAAAATTTGGGCAGGTGCGGTTCAAAACCCGACCATCCCCCACAGCAAATTAACTATCATTTAAAAAGATGCGCCCTATGGCCCAACGAGAATAGCCTTCCAGATTTGGACCTGAATCGGTTGGATTAGAGTTAGAGCGGTTTAAAGAAAGGGGCCAGACACTTATGGGGGGATTTTGTCGCAGTTTTTTCGGATTTCTTAAATCCCGACTTGGGTCGTGCCTACTGTTTTTATAAAAATGTTAAAAAGTTTTAAAAATTATCCTGTCTACATGGCCCATTCTTTAACCTGCCCTTTTCCCTTTTCAGTTTTTGGCCATTTCTCAAAACTACAGGTTGAGTTCTCCAACGGATTTAAAGAACTTTGGTGGGGAGGAGTTGTGTGACCCAGACCATCCCCCCCAAAAATACAGGAGTTTCCCCTGGAATTTTTGCGGATAAAACCCCCGCCGACCCACGTGGAGACAAATGTTGCCGTTTTTTTTTATTGATATATGTTTTTTGATTTTACTTTGTTGAGTTTTATAAATTTTCTACCTTTTTACCAACGAAGTATAAAACCATTTTCTTTATTTCTTTACTTTTTTTGCACCTTTTTTTTGTTTTTTGGTAAAATATTGCGTAAAAATTTTTAAATTTTTTTTTTTCGTTTTTTTTCACTTTTTTTTTTAATTTGGGGGTAAGGATTTTTTTGTTATCTACGCAGTCTTTCTACCTGAGGGCTTTTTCGCCACTAGGGGGGGGGAAACAGTTTTTCGTTCCCGGGCCAGTTACTGGCCCTTTTAATTGGGGTCCTTTCTGGGGGGTCGTGTATTATAGCTGGGGGAAAAAGCGGGGTGTGGGGGGAACCTTTCTGGGGAAAAACCCTTTTGGGGGCCGAAGTAAAACCCGGGGGAAGTAATGACGTTGAGGGTGGTGGTCGTAAAGGGCAAAAATTTTTTTTTTATGGCGGTAAGATGATTTTTTTTTAACTTTTTTATTTTATATTTGAACAGAGGCTCACCGTTTTTTTTTTTGATTTTTTTTGGGGTTTTCTTCGTTTTTTGTACTTTTTCAAAAAAGTTTTGGGGGTTTTTTCCCCTTTTGAATTTTAATGTTTTCTTCCTGGGGTAATTTTAAATTATTACTTTTAATGTTTTTTATTAAAAATAAATTGTGCTTTTCGAATGAAATTCCCCCTTTTTACTTAAAACCCTTTTTTTAAAAAACACATGATACCATACTTGGCTGCCTGTGGCAAGCAATTTTACTTCCTTCACAGACGTCTCCTCCTTTCGATACTGTATTTTCCCGGACGTACTAACCAGTGGTTGGGAGCTGCCACCCCCTTGGCAAGGGGAATTAAAATAATTAATGGGTCATACAGATTCCCGTGTAGGGCAAATTAGGACGGGCTGGTGGGGTCTCTTTAGGAGGGGGGTCGTGGTAAAGGTACGCCCCGCCCCGGATAACGCGACGTCGGAAAAATGACGAGGGTACCCCGCTTGGGGAAATAGCGACGCAGGGAAGTCGATCTCTCCATCTAGGTCTGGGGGGTCCCGTCCGAGGGGGCGGAGGGAAAGCGAGGGGGCAACCCTCTCTTTTGATGGAGAGAATGGTAGAGGAGAAATGTTGTACATACACTTATGCTTGCTTTCCGATATGGAGAAAAAGTGGTCAGCAGAGCAAAGGACTGGGTGTCCCCGAAAGGGGGCTTGTTTTGTCAACCCCCCATTTCCCCCTTGAAAGGTGGGAAGGAGGGGAGAGTTTAGCGCATCAGGAAAAACCGAAACAGGGGAGAGTCAAAAGGCCAAAGAGCAAAGACGTCATCGACCTACCTCAGCCAGACCTACGGACGAAGGGAGATGGAAGGGAGAAGCTCAGACTCGAAGAATTCCGTGAACGGGTTTTGGGCCAGGACTGGGGGAGGGGAGAGCCCGTGGAAACACCGAACGTCTGAAACAGAAGCGACCTTCAAACGACAAATCACTGGAGGAAGCGCGGGGGGAAAGGGGGAAAAACGGGTCATCTCGGGGGGCCTCCCTAAAGGAAAAAGGGGGGGAAATCATCAAGCGGCCCTTTGGTAAAAGGGGAGTCAACACCAAGGGTTATATGACGCCGGTGATTTTCCAGGGAGCGGGAGATGAAGTCCTGAGAGTGGCGGGGTAAGAGGAGAGAAGGTACCAAAAAGGGATGAGGCTTCGCCACAAGGGTGCGTCACAGCCCCCCCGGGAGAGAGGGGGGCGAAAGGGCAGGGCCGCTTGGGGGTTTTTAGGAACCCCTAAAAAGGGGGAGACGGGTTTGATGACCTTGAAACCTCTGGTGAGTTCCCTCGGAAAACAGGCTGCTATCTTTTTTAGGCGACGGGGGAAAGGTAGCAGCAATTTTTTTCACGGGGGTTGCGGGTGGGGGAACATAGGTAGAGCGTCATCCACACTGTCGGGACCACCACCGATTGCCCTTGTTAGAAGACAAATGTGACGTCCCCCCTGCGGGGCTTTGAGGCCTCACGGTAACTTCTGGGAATGGAGGGTTAGGGTGGAGAGGTTCGGGGGCCCGGGGATGAAAGCGGGGAGGGGACATCAGGAAAAAATTTTCCTGGAAGAGATGAAACGGTCAAAGGTGGAAATTATCGATGGATAAGAGGGTGGGGAGGGTGAGGGGTCAAGGAAAGGGGAAGATATTTGGTGACACGTCGGTGAGGAGAACGGGATCAAGGACTGCGGCCGGTGAAACTGGAGATTTCGGGGAGAGAGAAGGGCCCTGCTGGTGGAGGGGGGGCCTGGAAGAATCATGACACGTCGGATATAAAACGGGAAAATATGTCTGGGAGCCGCTCCTTCAGGAAGTCCGAACGTACTCGTGAACGGTAGAAAGCATGCTCGACATCCCTCCTGCCAGCGCGAATGCATTCATGGAGGAGAGAACGTGCATAGTCCGGAAAGGGGATCCTTCCTCTGAATGTTTCAGTACACTAGAAAAGGGGGAGCACCTAGTTTTTGTATTGGGGGTTTTTCTTCCATATATATGTATATGTATATATATATATATATATATATATATATATATATATATATATATTAATATATACATTATATATATATTATATATATATATATATATATATATGTTATATTATATATAAAATTATTATATATATAATATATAAAATATATATATATATATATATATATCTATATATATATTCACATAGACTAGAGATGCATAAAGGTATATATACATGTACTGAGCGGTCAGGTCTTATATGCCCTGATAAAGGGCAGTAAATTCGGCATATTCGTGTGTATTCTTGTACTTCCCTTCGTTGTTCAAACTTGCACAAAGAAACCGTATAAATAAAAAAATGATAATAATAACAATAATAATATTAATAACAATATTATAACGATTATTATTATTATTATTTTATTGCACTTGTTTTTATTATCATTGTTATTTTTACGTTATAATATATTTTTTTTTTTCATAATACTAATAATTAAATAATAATAATAATAATAAAAATAATAATATAATAATAAAAAATAATAATAGTAATAGTAATAATAATAATAATGATAATAATCATGATAATACAAATAATATTGATAATCATCAAATGTTATTAAAATTCTCTTTTATTCTCACTTTTATCATCATTATTATCATGTTTAAATACAATTCTGGTAATTATTATCATTATTACCCTAATAATTGCCAAAATCACCAAATGAATCGAAAAACGTCATTTTGGTGTATATTCTCATAGGGTATATTTCACTAATTTCGCCGCTTTTCGACTTCTGGGATTTTTTTTCTTTTACCATTTTTAAAATTATATATGGACAGAATTCCCGTTATTTTTAATCATTATTATCATGATTATTTATCATTATTATCGTTATCATCATCATCATTATCATCATTATCATCATTATTGCAATTATTTCATTATTGCAATTTATCATCATTATTGCAATTATTATCATCAGTATTGAAACTATTGCAGTTATAATTATATTTCTGCAAGTATACTAATAAAAAAAAAAATAATAATAGTAAATAAAAATAATAATAAAAATAATAACGATATTATAATAAATATTTAGATATTTTTTTTAATTAATATCGTTATTTTCTGTGATTATACTGTTATAATTTAAATTTGTTTTTGCAATTATACCACCAGTATAAATAATAATAATGATAATAAAAACAATAATAATGTTAATAACAATATTATAACGATTATTATTATTATTATTGTACTTATTTTTATTATTATTGTTATTATTACAGTTATAATAAAATTTTTTTTTCAATAATCCTAATAAATTTAAAATAATAATAATATTACTACTACTACTACTACTAAAGATAATAATAATGATAATAGTAATAATATTTATAATCATCAAATGTTATACAAATTCTCTTTTATTCTCACTTTTATATCATTATTGTCATGATTAAAACAATTCTGGAAATTATAATCATTATTACCCTAATCATTTGCCAAAATCACCAAATGAATCTAAAAAACGTCATTTTGGAGTATACCCCTCATAAGGCCATATTTCGGTATGATTTGGCCACTTTTTCGACTTCTGGGAATTTTTTCTTTTACCTTTTTTTTATTATATATGGACATAATTCCTGTTATTATGATCATTATTTTCATGATCATCATCATTATTATCGTTATCATCATCATTATCATCATTATTGCAATTATTATCATCATTATTGCAATTATCATCATCATTATTGCAATTATTGCTGTTATGATATATATTTCTGCAAGTATACTAATAACAACAACAACAATAATAGTAATAACAATGATTAATAATAATAACGATTTTATAATAAATATTGATATTATTATTTTAATTAATATCGTTATTACTGTTATAATCATTGTTTTTGCAATAATACCACCAGTATAAATAATAATAATGATAATAATAACAATTGCACTTATTTTTATTATTATTGTTATTACTACAGTTATAATATTTTTCTTTCAATAATACTAATAATTAAAGTAAACATAATAATATTAATAATATTAATAATAATAATAATAATAATAATAATATAGATAATAATAATAATGATAATAATCATGATAATAGTAATAATATTGATAATCATCAAATGTTATCAAAATTCTCTTTATTCTCACTTTTATCATCATTATTGTCATGATTAATACAATTCTGGTAATTATTATCATTATTACCCTAATAATTGCCAAAATCACCAAAATGAATTAAAAAACGGTCATTTTGGAGTATACTCTCATCAGGCTATATTTCGCTAGATTTTGCCACTTTTTCGACTTCTGGGATTTTTTTTCTTTTCCATTTTTTTTTATTATATATGGACAGAATTCCTGTTATTATGATCATCATTATCATGATTATCATCATTATTATCGTTATCATCATCATTATCATCATTATTGCAATTATTATCATCATTATTGCAATCATATCATCATTATTTCATTATTATCATTATTATTGCAACTATTGTAGTTATAATATATATTTCTGCAAGTATACTAATAACAACAATCATAATAATAGTAATAATAATAATAACAATAAAACGATTTTATGATAAATATTGATATTATTTATTTTAATTAATATCATTATTATTGTAATTAATACTGTTTATAATCATTGTTTTTGCAATTATACCACCAGTATAAATAATAATAATGATAATAAGAACAATAATTATTAATAACAATATTATAACGATTATTATTATTATTATTGTACTTATTTTTATTATCATTGTTATTATTACAGTTATAATATTTTTTTTTTCAATATACTAATAATTAAAGTAAATAATAATAATAATAATATAATATAATAATAATAATAATAATAATACAATAATAATAATATAATGATAATAATAATGATAATAATAATGATAATAGTAATAATATTGATAATCATCAAATGTTATCAAAATTCTCTTTATTCTCACTTTTATCATCATTATTGTCATGATTAAAAAACGTCGGGTTTTCGAGTATACTCTCATAAGGCTATATTTCGCTAGATTTGCCGCTTTTTCGACTTTTTTTCTTTTACTTTTTTTATTATATATGGACAGAATTCCTGTTATTATGATCATTATTATCATGATTTATCATCATTATTATCGTTATCATCATCATTATCATCATTATTGCAATCATTATCATAATTATTGCAATTATTATCATAATTATTGCAATTATTATCATTATTAGTGCAACTATTGCAGTTGTAAATATGTATTCTGCAAATATACTAATAACAACAACAATAATAATAGTAATAACAATAATAATAACAATAATAACGATTGTATAATAAATATTGATATTATCATTTTAATTAATATCGTTATTACTGTAATTATTACTGTTATAATCATTGTTTTTGCAATTATACCACCAGTATAAATAATAAAAATGATAATAATACAATAATAATATCAATAACATATTATAACGATTATTATTATTATTATTGTACTTACTTTTATTATCATTGTTATTATTACAATTATAATTTTTTTTTCAATAATACTAATAATTAAAGTATTAATAATAATAATAATATAATAATAATAATGATGAATGATAATAATGATAATAGTAATAAATATTGATATTATAAAATGTTATCAAAATTCTCTTTATTTCCTTGTATCATCATTATTGTCATGATTAATGTAATTCTGGTATTGTTATCATTATTACCCTAATAATCCAAAATCACCAAATGAATAGAAAAAAAGTCATCTTGGAGTATATTCTCATAAGTCTATATTTCGCTAGATTTTGTCGCTTTTTTCGACTTCTTTGGGGTTTTTTTCTTTTCCTTTTTTATTATATATGGACAGAATTCCTGTATTATGATCATTATTATCATGATTATAATCATTATTATCGTTAATATCATCTTATCATCATTATTGCCAAATTATTATCTCATTATTGCAATTATTATCATCATTATTGTAAATTTTTATCATTTTTATTGCAACTATTGCAGTTATAATATATATATAACACAACAATAATAATAGTAATAACAATAAAAATAACAATAATACGATTTTATAATAAATATTGATATTTTATTTCAATTAATTCGTTATTACTGTAAATTTTTACTGTTATAAACATTGTTTTTGTAATTATACCACCAGTATATATAATAATAATGATAATAATAACAATAATAATATTGATAATAATATATTAACGATTATTATTATTATTTTTACATATTCTTATTATTATTGTTATTATTACAGTTTTTAATTTTTTTTGTCAAAAATAATAATATTTAAAATAATAATATAATAATAATAGTAATAAATAATAATAATATAATAATGATAATAATAATGATAATAGTAATAATATTGATAATCCCCCAAATGTTATCAAAATTCTCTTTATTTTTCACTTTTATCATCATTATTGGCATGATTAATACAATTCTGGTAATTATTATCATTATTACCCTAAAAAATTGCCCAAAACACCAAAAGAATCGAAAAAACGACATTTTCGCTATACTCTCATCGGCTAGATTCGCTAAATTTTGCTTCTCTTTCGACTCTGGGATTTTTTTCTTTTACCTTTTTTTTTTTTTTTTATATATATATGGAAAGAATTCCTGTTATTATGATCATTATTTTCATGATTATAATCATTATTATCGTTATCATAATCATTGTCATCATTATTTCAATTAGTATCATCATTATTGCAATTTTTTCATCATTATTGCAATATTGCAGTTATAATATATATTTCTGCAAGTATACAAATAACAACAACAATAATGATAGTAATAACAATAATAATATTAATAACAATATTATAACGATTATTATTATTATTATTGTACTTAATTTTTATTATTGTTGTTATTATTACATTTATAATATTTTTTTTTCAATAATACTAATAATTAAAGTAATAATAATAATAATAATAATAATAATAATAATAATAATGAGAATGATAATAATAATGATAATAGTAATAATATTGATAATCATCAAATGTTATCAAAATTCTCTTTATCTCAGTTTTATCATCATTATTGTCATGATTAATACAATTCTGGTAATTATTATCATTATTACCCTAATAATTGCCAAATTACCAAATGAATCGGAAAAAAACGTCATTTTGGAGTAAAGTCTCATAAGGTATATTCGCTAGATTTTGCCGCTTTTTCGACTTCTGGGAGTTTTTTTTCTTTTACCTTTTACCTTTATTATATATGGACAGAATTCCTGTTATTATGATCATTATTATCATGATTATCATCATTATTATCGTTATCATCAACATTATCATCATTATTGTAATTATTATCATCCTTATTGCAATTATTATCATCATTATTGCAACTATTGCAGTTATAATATATATTTCTGCAAGTATACTAATAACAAAAACAATAATGATAGTAATAACAATAATAATAAGAATAACAACGATTTTATAATAAATATTGATATTATTATTTCAATTAAAATCGTTATTACTGTAATTATTACTGTTAAAATCATTTTTTTTGCAATAATACCACCAGTATAAATAATAATAATGATAATAATAACAATTGCACTTATTTTTATTATTAGTGTTATTACTACAGTTATATATATTTTTTTCAATAATACTAATAATTAAAGTAATAATAATAATAATAATAATAATAATAATAATAATAATAATAATAATAATAATAATGATAATAGTAGTAATATTGATAATCATCAAATGTTATCAAATTTTCTTTATTCATATTTTTTTTCATCATTATTGTCATGATTAATAGAATTCTGGTAATTATTATCATTATTACCCTAATAATTGCCAAAATCATCAAATGAATCGAAAAAACGTCATTTTCGAGTATTCTCTCATAAGAGTATGTTTCGCTAGATTTTGCCACTTTTTCGACTTCTGGGATTTTTTTGTTTACCTTTTTTTTTATTATATATGGACAGAATTCCTGTTATTATAATCATTATTATCATGATTATCATCATTATTATCGTATCATCATCATTATCATCATTATTGCAATTATTATGATCATTATTGCAATGATTATCATCATTATTGCAACTATTGCAGTTATGATAAATATTTCGCAAGTATACTAATAACAAGAACAATAATAATAGTAATAATAATAATAATAACAATAATAACGATTTTATAATAAATATTGATATTATTATTTGAGTTAATATCGTTATTACTGTAATTATTACTGCTATAATCATTGTTTTTGCAATTATACCACCAGTATAAATAATAATAATGATATAATAACAATAATAATTTAATAACAATATTATAACGATTATTATTATTATTTATGCACTTATTTTGATTATTATTGTTATTATTACAGTTATTATATATATTTTTTCAATAATACTAATAATTACAGTAAAATAATAATAATAATAATAATAATATAATAATAATAATAATAATAATAATAAATAATAATTAATAATAATAATAATAATGATAATAATCATGATATAGTAATAATATTGATAATTATCAAATGGTATCAAAATTCTCTTCATTCTCACTTTTATCATCATTATTGTCATGATTAATACAATTCTGGTAATTATTATCATTATTACCTAATATTTGCCAAAATCACCAAATTAATCGAAATAACGTAATTTGGAGCATACTCTCATTAGGCTATATTTCGCTAGATTTTGCCGCTTTTTCGACTTCTGGGATTTTTATTCTTTTGCCATTTTTTATTATATATGGACAAAATTCCTGTTATTATGATCATATTATCATGATATAATCATCGTTATCGTTATCATCATCATTATTATCATTATTATCATCATTATTGCAATTATTATCATCATTATTGCAATCATTATTATTATTATTATTGCAATATTGCATTTTAAAATTTTTTTCTGCTATACTAATAAAAACAACAATAAAATAGTAATAAAAATAAAAAAAAAATAATAACGATTTTTTAATAAAAATTTTTAAAATATTCAATTAAAAATCGTTATTACTGTAATTATTTCTGTTATAATCTTTTTTTTGCAATTTTACCCCCATATAAATAAAAATAATGATAATAAAAACATAATAATATTAAAACAATATTATAACGATTATTATCATTTTTGTACTTTTTTTATTAATTGTTATTATACGTTATAAAAAAATTTTTTTCAATAAAAATAATAATTAAAGTAAAATTATTAATAATATAATAAAATATGATAAAAAATGATAAATTTTTAATATAATAATCACCAATGTTTCAAAAATTTTCTTTATTCTCATTTTATCATCATTTGTCAGGTTAAAACAATTTTGGTAATTATTTTTTAGTATACTCTCATAGGGAATATTTCGTTTGATTTTTCCGTTTTTTTTGATTCTGGAGTTTTTTTTTTTTACCTTTTTATTTTATTAATATGGGCAAATTTCCCGTTATTAGATCCCTTTTATAATGATTATCATCTTATTATGTTTCATCATTTTATTTTGGACAGAATTCCCGTTTTTTATGATATTATTTTCATGATTTCATCATTTTTATGTTTCACCCTCTTTTCAAATATTACTCATTATTGCAAATTTTTAACATCATTTTTCAATTTTATCATCATTATTTCAATTTTATCATCATTATTGCAATTAATCATCATTATTGCAATTATTTTTCACATTATTGCAAAATTTCACATTTTACAACTATTGAAGTTTTAAAATATATTTTTGTAAGTATATATAACAAAAAAAATAAAGATAGAAAAACAAAAATAAAAACAAAAATAAAGATTTTATAATAAACATTGAATTATTATTTTAATTAAAATTCTTTTACTGTAATTTTTACTGTTATAATCATTGTTTTCGCAAATTTCCACCAGTATAAATAAAGATAATGAAATAAAAACATAATAACATTAAAACAAAATTATAACGTTTTTATTATTGTCTTATTTTTTTTCATTATTTTTATTATTACTGTTAAATATTTTTTTTTCAAAAATCTAAAATTAAAGTAATAAAATAATAATAATAATAAAAATAAAAAATGATAAAAATAGTAATAATTTGATAATCATAAAAATTTTTCAAAAATTTTCTTTATTCTCACTTTACAATTTTTCTCATGATTTACAAATTTTGCAATTTTTACATTAACCTAATAAATTTCCAAAACACCCAAAAGAATCGAAAAAAAGTTTTTTGAGTACATCTCATAAGGGTATATATTTCGCTCGTTTTTCCCCATTTTTCGACTTCTGGGATTTTTTTCTTTTACCTTTTTTTTTTTTTTAATTATATATGGACAGAATTCCTGTTATTATGATCATTATCATCATTATTATCATCATTAATTATCGTTATACAATCATTATGCAATTATATTTTAATCATTATGCAATTATTATCATCATTATTGCAACTATTGCAGTTTATAATATATATTTCTGCAAGTATACTAATAACAACAACAATAATAATAGTAATAACAATAATAAACAATAATAACGATTTTATAATAAATATTGATATTATTATTTTAATTAATATCGTTATTACTGTAATTATTACTGTTATATTAATTGTTTTTGCAATAATGCCACCAGTATAAATAAAAATAATGATAATAATAGCAATAATAATATTAATAACAATATTATAACAATTATTATTATTATTATTGCACTTATTTTTATTATTATTGTTATTATTACAGTTATATTTTTCTTTCAATAATACTAATAATTAAAGTTAATATAATAATACTATAATAATAATAATGATGATATAATCATGATAATAGTAGTAATAATATATATAGTAAATAGTAATAATATTGATATCATCAAATGAATCGAAAAAACGTCGCTAGATTTTGCCACTTTTTCGACTTCTGGGATTTTTTTTCTTTTGCCATTTTTTATTATATATGGACAAAATTCCTGTTATTATGATCATTATTATCATGATTATCATCATTATTATCGTTATCATCATCATTATCATCATCATTATTATCATTATTGCAATTTTATCATCATTATTGCAATTATTATCATCATTACTGCAATTATTATCTCATTATTGCAATTATTATCTTATTATTGCAGCCATTGTAGTTAAAATATATATTTCTGCATAAAACAATCATAAACAAATCATAATAATAGTAATAACAATAATAATAACAGTAATAACGATTTTATAATAAATATTGATATTATTATTTTAATTAATATCAGTATTACTGTAATTAGTACTGTTATAATCATTGTTTTAGCAATTATACCACCAGTATACATAATAATAATGATAATAATAACAATAATAATATTAATAACAATATTATAACGATTATTATTATTATTATTGTACTTATTTTTATTATTATTGTTATTATTACAGTTATAATATATATTTTTTCAATAATACTAATAATTAAAGTAATAATAATAATAATAATAATAATAATAATAATATAATGATAATATAATGATAATAATAATGATAATAGTAATAATATTGATAATCATCAAATGTTATCAAAATTCTCTTTATTCTCACTTTTATCATCATTATTGTCATGATTAATTCAATTATGGTAATTATTATCATTATTACCCTAATTGCCAAAATCACCAAATGAATCGAAAAAACGTCATTTTGGAGTATACTCTCATTTTTATTATATATGGAAAGAATTCCTGTTAATATCATCATTATCATCATCATTATCATCATTATTGCAATTATTATCATCATTATTGCAATTATTATAATTATTATTGCAACTATTGCAGTTATAATATATATTTCTTTATTCTCACTTTTATCATAATTATTGTCATTATGAATTCAATTCTTGTAATTATTATCATTATTACCCTAATAATTGCCAAAATCACCAAATGAATCGAAAAAACGTCATTTTGGAGTATACTCTCATCAGGCTATAAATTTTGCTTTTGATTTTGCCGCTTTTTCGACTTCTGGGATTTTTTTCTTTTACTTTTTTATTATATATGACAGAATTCCTGTTATTATGATCGTTATTATCATGATTATAATCATTATTATCGTTAATATCATCATTATCATCATCATTGCAATTATTATTCATCATTATTGCAATTATTATCATCAGTATTGCAATTATTATTATTATTATTGCAACTATTGCAGTTATAATATATATTTCTGTAAGTATACTAATACAACAATAATAATAGTAATAAACAATAACAATAACAATAACAACGATTTTATAATAAACATTGATATTATTATTTTAATTAATATCGTTATTACTGTAATTATTACTGTTATAATAATTGTTTTTGCAATAATACCACCAGTATAAATAATAATAAGGATAATAATAACAATAATAATATTAATAACAATATTATAACGATTATTATTATTATTATTGCAGTTATTTTTTTTTTATTATTGTTTTATTACAGTTATAATGTATATTTTTTTCAATAATACTAATAATTACAGTAATAAATAATAATAATAATAATAATAAAAATAACAATAATGATAATAATAATAAAGGAAATAATAATAATAACAATAATAATAATAATAATAATATAATGATAATAATCATGATAATAGTAATAATATTGATGATCATCAAATGTTATCAAATTCTCTTTATTCTCACTTTTATCATCATTATTGTCATGATTAATGTAATTCTGGTAATTGTTATCACTATTACCCTAATATTGCCAAAATCACCAAAGGAATCGAAAAAACGTCATTTTGGAGTATACTCTCATAAGCATATTTCGCTAATTTTACCGCTTTTCGACTTTCTGGGATTTTTTTTTCTTTTAACCTTTTTTTATTTTATTATATATGGACAGAATTCCTGTTATTATGATCATAATTATCATGATTATCATCATTATTATCGTTATCATCATGATTATCATCATTATTGCAATTATTATCATTATTTTTGCAACTATTGCAGTTTATAATATATATTTCTGCAAGTATACTAATAACAAGAAAAACAATAATAATGTAATAATAATAATAATAACATATAACGATTTTTATATAAAATTTGATATTATTATTACTGTAATTATTACTGGTATAATCATTGTTTTTTGCAATTATAACACCAGTATGAATAATAATAATGATAATAATAACAATAATAATATTAATAACAATATTATAACGATTATTATTATCATTATTGTACTTAATTTATTATTATTGTTATTATTACAGTTATGATATATTTTTTAAAAAATACTTAATAATTGAAGTTGTAATAATAATAATAATAATAATGATAATAATAATAATAATAATAATCAAATGTAATCAAAATTATCTTTATGCTCAGTTTTATCATCATTATTGTCATGATCAATATAATTCTGGTAATTATTATCACTATTACTCTAATAATTGCCAAAATCACCAAATAAAGCGAAAAAACGTCATTTTGGGAGTATACTCTCATATGGCTATATTTCGCTAGATCTTGCCGCTTTTTCGACCTTCTGGGATTTTTTTTCTTTTACTTTTTTTTTCATTATATATGAACAGGATTCCTATTATTATGATCACTTTATCATGATTATCATCATTATTATCGTTATCATCATCATTATCATCATTATTACAATTATTATCATCATTATTGCAATCATTATCATCATTTTGAAATTATTTATCATTATTATTGCAATAACTGCAGTTAAAATATATATTTCTGCAAATATACTAATAAGAAGAACAGCAATAATAATAGTAGTAACAAATATAAAAACAATAATAACGATTTTATAAAAAATATTGATATTATTATTTTAATTAATATCGTTATTACTGTAATTATTACTGTATAATCATTGTTTTTTGCAATTATACCAACAGTATAAAAATAATAATGATAATAATAATAATAATAATAATATTAATAAAAATATTATAACAATTATTATTTTATTATTATTGCACTTATTTCATCATGATTGTTATTATTACAATTATATATATTTTTTAAATAAACCTAATCATTAAAGTAATAACAATAATAATAATAATAATAATAATATTGATGTTGATAATAATGATAATAATCATGATAATAGTAATAATATTGATAATCATCAAATGTTACAAAATTCTCTTTATTCTCACTTTTATCATCATTATTGTCATGATTAATAAAATTCTGGTAATTATTATCATTATTACCCTATTAATTGCCAAAATCACCAAATGAAATGGAAAAAAACTTATTTTGGAGTATACTCTCATAAGCTATTTCGCTAGATTTAGCTGCTTTTTCGACTAATGGGATATTTTTTTCTTTTACCTTTTTTATTATATATGGACAGAATCCTGTTATTATGATGATTATTATCATGATTATTATCATTATTAGCGTTATCATCATCATCATCATGATCATCATCATTATTGCAATTACTATCATCATTATGCAATTATTATCATCATTATTGCAATCATTATCATTATTATTGCAACTATTGCAGTTATAATATATATTTCTGAAAGTATAAATAATAACAACAATAATAATAATAGTCATAACAAAAACAATAACAATAATAACGATTTTATAATAAATACTGTTATTAATATTTTAATTAATATCGATATTACTGTAATTATTACTTTTATAACATACTTTTTTCAATAATACTAATAATTAAAGTAATAATAATAACTATAATAATAATAATAATAATGATAATAATAATAATAATGATAATAGTAATGATAACAGTAATAATATTGATAATCATCAAATGTTATCAAAATTCTCTTTATTCTCACTTTTATCATCATTATTGTCATGATTAATATAATTCTGGTAATTATTATCATTATTACCCTAATAATTGCCAAAATCACCAAATGAATCTAAAAAACGTCATTTTGGAGTATACTCTCATAAGGCTATATTTCGCTAGATTTTTTGCCGCTTTTTTGACTTCTGGGATTTTTTTTCTTTTACCTTTTTTATTATATATGGACAGAATTCCTGTTATTATGATCATTATTATCATGATTATCATCATTATTATCGTTATCATCATCATTATCATTATTGTAATTACTATCATCATTATTACAATTATTATCATCATTATTGCAATTATTATCATCATTATTTCAATTATTATCATTATTATTGGAACTATTGCAGTTATAATATATATTTGAGCAAGTATACTAACAACAACAACAATAATAATAGTAATAACAATAATAATAACAATAATAACGATTTTATAATAATATTATATTATTATTTTAATTAACATCGTTATTACTGTAATTATTATTGTTATAATCATTGTTTTGCAATTATACACCATTATGAATAATAATAATGATAATAATAACAATAATAATATTAATAACAATATAATAACGATTATTATTATTATTATTGTACTTATTTTTATTATTATTGTTATTATTACAGTTATAATATATTTTTTTGTCAATATACTAATAATTAAAGTAATAATAATAATAATAATTAAATGATAATAATAATATAATAATAAAATAATGATAATATATATAATGATAATAATAATATATTGATAGTCATCAAATGTTTCAAAATTCTCTTAATCTCACTTATATCATCATTATTGTCATGATTAATACAATTCTGGTAATTATTATCATTATTAACCCTAATATTGCCAAAATCATCAAATGAATCGAAAAACGTCTTTTGGAGTATACTCTCATAAGGCTATATTTCGCTTGAATTTTGCCGCTTTTTTCGACTTCTGTGATTTCTTTTATATTATCTTTTTATTATATATGGACAGAATCCTGTTATTATGATCAATATTATCATGATTATCATCATTATTACCGTTATCATCATCATTATCATCATTATCGTCATCATTATCATTTTTATTGTAATTATTATCATTATTGCAATTATTATCATCATTATTGCAATTATTATCATCATTATTGCAATTATTATCTTTATTATTACACTATTACAGTTATAATATATATTTATTAAGTATACTAATAACAACAACATATAATATAATAAAATAATAACAATAATAACGATTTTATAAGAAATATTGATATCATTATTTTAATTAATATCGTTATTACTGTAATTATTACTGTTATAATAATTATTTTTTCAATTATACCACTAGTATAAAATAATGATAATGATAATAATAACAATAATAATATTAATAACAATATTATAACGATTATTATTATTATTGTACTTATTTTTATTATTATTTTTTATTTTTACAGTTTATAGTATATTTTTTGGCAATAACACTAATAATTAAAGTAATAATAATAATAATAATAATAATAATAATAATAATGATAATAATAATGATAATAGTAATATACTGATAATTATCAAATGTTATCAAAATTCTTTTTATTCTCACTTTTATCATCATTATTGTCATGATTAATACATTCTGGTTATTATTATCATTATTACTTTAATAATTGCCAAAATCACCAAATGAATCGAAAAAACGTCATTTTGGAGTATACTCTCATAAGGCTATATTTCGCTAGATATTGCCGCTTCTTCGACTTTTGGGATTTTTTTTTCTTTTACGTTTTTTTTTATTATATATGTTATTATGATCATTATTATCATGATTATCATCATTATTATCGGTATCATCATCATTATCATCATTATTGCAATTATTATCATCATAATTACAATTATTATCATCATTATTGTAATTATTATCATTATTATTGCAACTATTAGCTTTATAATCATTATTTTTGTAATTAGAACACCAGTATAAATAATAATAATGATAATAATAACAATAATAATATTAATAACAATATTATAACGATTATTATTATTATCATTGTACTTATTTATATTATTATTGTTATTATTACTGTTGTAATATATTTTTTGTCAATAATAATAATAATTAAAGTAATAATAGTAATTATAATAATAATAATAATAATAATGATAATAATAATATTAATGATAATAATCATGATAATAGTAATAATATTGATAATCATCAAATGTTATCAAAATTCTCTTTATTCTCACTTTTATCATCATTATTGTCATGATTAATAAAATTCTGGTAATTATTATCATTATTACCCTATTAATTGCCAAAATCATCAAATGAATCGAAAAAAAATCATTTTGGAGTATACTCTCATAAGGCTATATTTCGCTAGATTTTGCCGATTTTTCGACTTCTGGGATTTTTTTTCTTTTAGCTTTTTTTTTTTTATTATATATGGACAGAATTCCTGTTATTATGATCATTATTATCATGATTATCATCATTATTATCGTTATCATCATCATTATCATCATTATTGCAATTATTATCATCATTATTGCAATTATTATCATTATTATTGCAATTATTATCATCATATTTGCAATTATTATCATTATTATTGCAACTATTGCAGTTATAATACATATTTCTGCAAGTATACTAATACCAACAACAACAATAATAGTAATAACAATAATAATAATAATAACGATTTTATAATAAATACTGATATCATTATTTTAATTAATATCGTTATTACGGTAATTATTACTGTTATAATCATTATTTTTGCAATTATACCACCAGTATAAATAATAATAATGATAATAATAACAATAATAATATTAATGACAATATTATAACGATTATTATTATTATTATTGTACTTATTTTTATTATTATTGTTATTATTACAGTTATAATATATTCTTTTTCAATAATACTAATAATTAAAGTAATAACAATAATAAAAATATAATAATAATAATAATAATGATAATAATAATGATGATAGTATAATATTGATAATCACCAAATGTTATCAAAATTCTCTTCATTCTCAACTTTTATCATCATTATTGTCATGATCAATACAATTCTGGAAATTATTATCATTATTACCCTAATAATTGCGAAACTTACCAAATGAATCGAAAAAACGTCATTTTGGAGTATTCTCTCATAAGGGCATATTTCGCTAAATTTTACCGCTTTTTCGACTTCTGGGATTTTTTTTCTTTTACCTTTTTTTAAAAATTAAATATGGACAGAATTCCTATTATTATTATCATTATTATCATGATTATCATTATCATTATCGTTATCATCATCATTATCATCATCATTATCATTATTATTGCAATGATTTCATCATTATTGCAATTATTATCATCATTATTGCAATTATTATCATTATTATTGCAACTATTGCAGTTATAATATATATTTCCTGAAGTATACTAATAACAACAACAATAATGATAGTAATAACAATAATAATAACAATAATAACGATTTTATAATAAATATTGATATTTTTATTTTAATTAATATCGTTATTACTGTAATTATTACTGTTATAATCATTGCTTTTTTTAAAATTATTCCACCAGTATAAATAATAATAATGATAATAATAACTGTAATAATATTAATAACAATATTATAACGATTATTATTATTATTATTATTGTACTTATTTTGATTATTATTATTATTATTAGAGTTATAATATATTTTTTGTTAATAATACTAATTATTAAAGTAATAATAATAATAATAATAATAATAATAAGAATGATAATAATAATGATAATAGTAATAATATTGATAATCATCAAATTTTATCAAAATTCTCTTTATTCTGACTTTCATCATCATTATTTTCATGATTAATACAATTCTGGTAATTATTATCATTATTACCCTAATAATTGCCAAAATCACCAAATGAATCTAAAAAACGTTATTTTGGAGTATACTCTCATAAGGCCATATTTCGCTAAATTTTACCGCTTTTTCGACTTCTGGGATTTTTTTTTCTTTTACCTTTTTTATTTTATTATATATGGACAGAATTCCTGTTATTATTATCATAATTATCATGATTATCATCATTATTATCGTTATCATCATCATTATCATTATCATCATCATTATCATCATTATTGCAATTATTATCATTATTATTGCTACTTTTGCAGTTATAATATATATTTCTGCAAGTATACTAATAACAACAACAATAATTATAGTAATAACAAGAATAACAACAATAATAACGATTTTATAATAAATATTGATATCAATATTTTAATTAATATCGTTATTACTGTAATTATTGCTGTTATGATTATTATCTTTGCAATTATACCACAAGTATAAACAATAATAATGATAATAATAACAATAATAATATTAATAACAATAATATTATTATTAATAATAATAAGGATAATAGTAATAATATTGATAATCATCAAATTTTATCAAAATTCTCTTTATTCTCACTTTCATCATTATTGTCATGATTAATACAATTCTGGTAATTATTATCATTATTACCCTAATAATTGCCAAAATCACCAAATGAATCGAAAAAGCGTCATTTTGGAGTATACTCTCAAAAGGCTATATTTCGCTAGATTTTGTCGCTTTTTCGACTTCTGGGATTTTTTTTTTACCTTTTTTATTATATATGGACAGAATTCCTGTTATTATGATCATTATTATCATGATTATCATCATTATTATCGTTATCATCATCATTATCATTATCATCATTATTGCAATTATTATCATCATTATTGCAATTATTATCATTATTATTGCAACTATTGCAGTTATAATATATATTTCTGCAAGTATACTAATAACAACAACAATAATTATAGTAATAACAAGAATAACAAGAATAATAACGATTTTATAATAAATATTGATATCAATATTTTAATTAATATCGTTATTATTACAATTATAATATATTTTTTGTCAATAATACTAATAATTAAAGTAATAATAATAATTATAATAATGATAATAATAATAATAATAATAATAATAATATTATTATTATTATTATTAATAATAAGGATAATAGTAATAATATTGATAATCATCAAATTTTATCAAAATTCTCTTTATTCTCACTTTTATCATCATTATTGTCATGATTAATATAATTCTGGTAATTATTATCATTATTACCCTAATAATTACCAAAATCACCAAATGAATCGAAAAAACGTCATTTTGGAGTATACTCTCAAAAGGCTATATTTCGCTAGATTTTGTCGCTTTTTCGACTTCTGGGATTTTTTTTTTACCTTTTTTATTATATATGGACAGAATTCCTGTTATTATGATCATTATTATCATGATTATCATTATTATTATCGTTATCATCATCATCATCATCTTTATCATCATCATTACCATCATTATTGCAATTATTATCATCATTATTGCAATTATTATCATTATTATTGCAACTATTGCAGATATAATATATATTTCTGCAAGTATACTAATGACAACAACAATGATAGTAGCAATAACAATAATAACGATTTTATAATAAATATTGATATCATTATTTTAATTGATATCGTTATTACTGTAATTCTTACTGTTATAATCATTATTTTTGCAATTATACCACCAGTAAAAATAATAATAATGATAATAATAACAATAATAATATTAATAACAATATTATAATGATTTTTATTATTATTATTATACGTACTTTTATTATTATTGTTATTATTACAGTTATAGTATATTTTTTGGCAATAACACTAATAATTAAAATAATAATAATAATAATAATAATAATAATAATAATAATAATAATAATAATGATAATAGTAATAATATTGATAATCATCAAATGTTATCAAAATTCTCTTTATTCTCACTTTTATCGTCATTATTGTCATGATTAATTCAATTCTGGTAATTATTATCATTATTACCCTAATAATTACCAAAATCAACCAAATGAATCGAAAAAACGTCATTTTGGAGTATACTCCTCAGCAGCTATATTTCGCTAGATTTTGCCACTTTTCGACTTCTGGGATTTTTTTTTCTTTTACCTTTCTTTTTTTATTATATATGGACAGAATTCCTGTTATTATGATCATTATTATCATGATTATCATCATTATTATCGTTATCATCGTCATTGTCATCATTATTGCAATCATTATCATCATTTTTGCAATTATTATGATCATTATCTCAATTATTATCATTATTATTGCAATTATTGCAGTTTTAATACATATTTCTCTAAGTATACTAATAACAACAACAATAATAATAGTAATATGAATAATAATAACAATAATAACGATTTTATTCTTAAATTTTTTATATCATTATTTAATTAAAATCATTTTACTGTAATTATTACTGTTATAACATTATTTTTGTAATTATACTACCCAAAAAAATAATAATGATAATAATTACAATAATAATATTAATAACAATATTGTAACGATTATTGTTATTATTATTATTATACTTATTATTATTATTATTGTTATTATTACAGTTATAATATGTTTTTTGGTAATAATACTAATAATAATATAAAAAATAGTAATAATGATGATAATAATAATAATAATAATTATAATAATAATAATAATAATAATAATGATAATAGTAATAATAATAATAATAATAATAATAATAATAATAATAATAATAATAATAATGATAATAATAATAATAATAATAATAATAATAATAATAATAATAATAATAATAATAATAATAATAATAATAATAAAATAATTAATAATATTAATAATCATCAAATGTTATCAAAGTTCTCTTCATTCTCACTAATATCATCATTATTGTCATGATTAATACAATTCTGTTAATTATTATCATTATTACCATAATAATTTCCAAAATCATCAAATGAATCTCAAAAGGCTATATTATCATTATTATCATTATTATTATTATTATTATTATTATTATTATTATTATTATTATCATTATCATTATCATCATTATTATTATTATTATTATTATTATTATTATTATTATTATTATTATTATTATTATTGTTATTATTATTACTTTAATTATTAGTATTATTGCCAGAAAATATATTATAATTCTAATAATAACAATAATAATAATAATAAGTACATTGATAAAAATAATAATCGTTATAATATTGCTTTTAATATTTTAATTGTTATTATTATCATTATTATTTTTTTTAACTGGTGGTATAATTGCAAAAATAATTATTATAACAGTTACAATTATAGTAAAATCGGCAAAATCTTGCTAAATATAGCTTTTTCAGTGTAAACTCCAAAATGACGTTTTTTCGATTTATTTGATGATTTTGGCAGTTAGGGTATAAATGATAATAATTACCAGAATTTTTGTAAATCATGACAATAAGGATGATAAAGTGATAATAAAGAGAATTTTGATAAGATTTGATTATAAATATTATTACTGTTATCATTATTATTATTATTATTATTGTTATTATTATTATTATTATTATTTTTGTTGCAATTATTATTATTATCATTATTATTACTATTATTGTTATTATTTATTAATATAATAAATTATTATCATCATTATTATTATTATTATTAAAATATATATATTATATATATATATATATATAATGTATAATATATATATATATACATACATATATATATATAATATATATAATATATATAATATATATATATATATAATTACAAAATATACAAAACACACACACCCCACACACCACACGACAACACACACACACCACACACACACACCCACACACACACACAAAACACACACACACACACACACACACCACACAAACCACCCCACACACACACCACACATTTATTTTATATATATAATATATATTATATATATATATATATATATATATATATTTTAATATATATATATATTTTCATGGATGCACCCACGCACTCACATGAGGAGTTTGGGTGTGTGCACTTGCACTGATTTAAATAATTTCAGGTAAATCGAACCTAGAGTACGATGAAGTTCCTTGGGCAAGGAACTCACCTTGATTCCCTACCTAGCCACTGGGTGGGCAAGCCAGCCCAAGTCAGTGCTGGTCCCAACCCCGGATGAATAGAGAGAATGATTACCTGAAAGGTAACCCCGGGCACTCTCCGTGGAAAGAAACGGGGACCCTACACGTACCACTCCAAGAGCATCACAACATGAAAAATACAATTAAGTATCATGCTGTGACCACGGTGGCTCAAACATGAACCTACCTTTTGAAAAAAAAAAAAAAAAAAAAAAAAAAAAAAAAAAAAAAAAAAAAAAAAAAAAAAAA
>NC_051393.1:33564363-33595081 GCF_015228065.2 Penaeus monodon
AAATATCAAGATGTAAAACAGACTGATAGGTAAATAAACTGACATAGGTAGATATACCAACACACAGAGAATTGACTCAGTGGCAGGCATTTTACAGGGTTTGCAAATGAAGTTAAATGATATGATATTAAACGCCATTAAGAGTATTAATATCCTGTTAAACTGGACACTGGTATCGCGTTATGATGTTACCAACCTATAAATCCGTTTGCAGGATTTGAAAAAGGGGGCGGGAGTGTGGCTTAGAATATATCTTTTATATAATGTTCTGTAAATTTTGCAATATAGACACATTTGTGAGTAGCATGAGACAAGAGCTAAGGAGAAACTAGTCTGATTGAACATTTTATTAATTTTTCACTTCTGTTATTTTTGTCCAAAAAACGTGGGGGACATATCCCCCCTATCCTGTACGCCAGCCCTGATCCACTCTGCTTCATAATCTCTAAGGCAAAAGGCGTGTGGTGCGCAAACGTGGCAACGGGGATTGCGTCTCAAGGCATAATTGTTTTTTTTATTGCAAGCTGCTTCTTGAATGTATGGAATAACATTATGTGCATACCATAAAGAGCATGTATTTCGTGTCGTGCAATTCACTTTAGTTGCCTGCAAAGTTCTCTTATGCAGAACTAGTCTGCGCAGTACAAATAAACTACAGGCATTAACTGCAGAGAGTGTTTGCTACGTGTGTGTCTCTACAGAAATTGTTAACTTTAGCTAAAATTGGCGAGGAAATGGAGTTGTAAAGATACCCTCTAAATCTGCATAATAAGCCAGAGAAACAAAGAACATATTACCAGATAAATAGCAGTTTTCGATAGGGATTCAGTATCAATTCCTTGGGCTTAGTATTGCTGTGGTCTGACTTGAGCACATACCCCAGAAGATAAAAAGCCCCTTAAAGGCAGTGGGGAAATATTTTCCCAATTTCTCGTTTACCTAAAATTCTTTGAAACTAATCAAACGGCAATTTGGAGTTGGGTTGCAGAAGGCCCCCTTAACCTTTTCTTTTTTCCCCCCCTACCCCCCCTCCCAAAAAAAAATACAATATGCATGTTTATCTAAATATATGTTTGTATGATCCAAAAAATAAAACGTTAATAAAAAAATTATGGGGCCCAAAACTATAGCGTTTAAAATATAAGAAACATATATATATATAAATATATATATATATAATATTATATTATATATTTTTATATAAGTAGTTTGCTAAGGGACAGAAACGATTCACTCAGTACGTACATGAGGGGGGTAAACAGGAATAGGTTAAAAAAAAACCAGAAACCGAAATCGTTTTTACGTAACCAATGACAAAAACCCGCAAGTGATTAACGTAATCAATGCCCGAAACCCCGGAAATCATTAATCATATTTTAATGATGTTTACATCCCACACCAGACTCCCTTTACGGTCGTTCAGGGGCGCTCATAAGAAAGTAGGCATGATTAAAGTGTTTTATCTTAATCAATGTGGGAACGGGGAAATCATTAACCGATTTCAAAAGATATCGTCCCCCCCCTCCCCCAAAATTTAACAGGCGCCGGACAGAACGCCCCCCTTTAAACGCATCACAACGGGAAATGACTGCGGAAAGTGAAAACCGAAATAAATGACCGTAACCAAATCATTATCAATGACCATAACCAAAATCATTACACACCCCTGGGGGAACCCCCCCTCCCCTTCTCTCGGGAAACCCCATATGCCAGGTCCCACAGATGATCCCCCCCCCACCCTCTTACCCCAACCCCACTACCACCACCCTTTTAAATACCCTCCCCCCCCCGCACCGCAATATTACCCTTTTTAAAAAACTTGTACCTTTTCGAAAATTTAACCCAGTTACACACACGGTGTTTCACCCCCCCTAATGAATGGGGGAAATCATAACCCCCCCGATCCCAAAGGTGTCACAAAATGACCCTCCTCCCCTCCCCCTGGATCGAAAATTGACCCTTTTTAAGACGAGTAAACCACCCCCCCTAATGTTTCCCATTGTTTTTAAAACTTGAAACCGGGACGAGAATTGACCCTGTTAAAAGACGAGTACCCCCCCTCCTAAGGATTCATCGGTTTGAACTTGTCCCTGGATGGGAAAATTGACCCTTTTACAGACGAGTGCCCAAACCCCTCCTAATGAATAAAAATGTCATAATAAAATAACCCTAACGCCCCCCCCCAGCCCCCCCACCCCCACCCCAAGGTGGGGTCACACAACAGGTCGGGTAATGCCCAAATAATTACCTTTTCGCCCCTTTCGTGCCCGGGAAAAAGAATACAATTTAACTGAAAAGGATTAAAAAACACGGTGTAAAAAGGTTAATGACCGGGGAAAAGGGGATTAACCCCAATAAATGGCCGAAACCAGAATCATTAGTTAATGAGTCTAACACACAGGGTTTGCTCCCCCCCTTCCTAATAAATGAGGCAATCAAATCCAACCCAATGCCAGGTGTCACATTTTGACCCACCCCCCCACCCTCTTCCATACCCCCCCAAACCCACCCCCGCAATTTTCCCATGTTTAAACTTGTCCCTGGATCGAGAATTGCCCCTTTTTACAGACAAAGATCATCCTTCCAAATTAATCATAACCCCAAAAATTCCCTCTAAAGGTTTTCTAATACACACCCCTGGGGGTTTTCCTCTCCCCCTCCCCTCCTCCTCCCCAAAACCCAACCCTCCTTCCCTTCCTCCCGCCCCTGCCCCTCATTCCTCCAAAACCCAAAGCAATAATAGTAAGAAAAAAAAGCAAAAAAAAAAACTCACAAGTCTTACTTAAGGAGATAAAAAACAGTCCTGCACTAAAGTACGAGTGATCCCCCCCTCCTAATGAATGATGCAATCATACCCAGGTGTCATGTTTCCCACCTCCCTCATACCCCTCCTCCCCTCCACCCCCCACACCCCCGCAATTTTCACGTGTTTAAATTTTGTCCCCGGATCGAAAATTAAACCCTGTTACAGACAGTGACCCCCCCTCCTAATGAATAAAAAACGGGTCATAATCAATAACCCAAAAGCCCCCCCCCGTCCCCCCCCCCCCCTCAGGTCGGTAACAAAACCCGGGTCTGCAAATGACCAATAATTACCTTTTCGTCCCTCGTCGTGACCGGGTTTAAAAAATCCCTTTAAACTGAAAAGGATTATAAAACTGTTGTACAAAAATTACTTTTATTTTTCATTTCCATCACACCACACACACCCCACAAAACAGACCCACACACACACACACACACACACAAATATTGCTAAGGTAAAATACCAAAAGATACTCTACGTCTGGGGATAGATTTTTCCTCCTAAAACCCTATTTTGCTTTGGCAAAATAAAAACAGCAACTGTAATAAGAATATCTCAACAGAAATTTCTTAATTTCGCGGGAACGATTGAAAAAATTTGGCGAACTCCTCTCTTCTTTAAAACATTTTATACTATTTGGGTTCTTACACCCCAAAGGGCATCTTCAAAATTTAAAAATACAATTCGTGAAAAGGATAATAAAACTTTTGTTGCCCCCAACTTTCCCTTTAAATAGCCCTTTTCAAGCTTACCCCAAACACGCGTCCTAACAGGTGAAAAACCACAAAAAATAAAAAAAAAACGGGCTTATTTTTTTTTGTGTAAATGTAAATGCGATAACTAACCACTACGCACTTTTAAAAATTTTGCGGCTTATACAACGGGTTAATCAAAATAAAAACAGGTGAAACCCTAATAAAATAACAACAGAAATTTTTTAACTTTGGGACGATTGTTTAAGTTTCTTTCATCCCAAAGGCATCTTTCTAAAAAAAAATTTAAAATTCATAAAAAGGGACCCTTTAAACCTTGTTGTCTCAAGGTTTTTTATTATGACTTTCACAAAACAAAACCCTAACAGGGGGGTAATAAAAATAAAATAAAATAAAAGTTTAAATTTTTCTGTGTAAATGTAAATGGGGATAACCACTATCCCCTCCCTTTGAAAATTTCAGGCTTATACAACATTTTTTAATTTTACCTAACAGGTTAAAAATCCCCGGGTTTTTTTAAATTCTATTTAGAGAGTTTAAATGGGTTTTTCCCAACGCATCTGCGCGAGCCCAAAGACGGGTTTCCCCTCCTATTTCCGCCCATTTAAATTATCTCCCAAACAAAAGGACCCCCACCTCCCCCACGTCCCGAACCAGTTATGTTTTGCTAAAAATTTTAACCTAAAAAAGGGGGCAATGCGGTTTTTTTCCAAAAAATGTTCCCGCCCAGCTCTCAATTTTGTACAATTACAATGCAAAACTGGGAAAATATGTTCGGTTTTCCCCATATGTATAACTCTATGCACGCCAATCCAGTGCATTCTCTTCTGATATAAAAAGACCAGGGTAAACATCGATTGGGGACCTCTGTTTAATGATATAAGAAAAAGATGAAAATTAGAACAAAAGGTTTGACTAGTTTTTCCCAGAAATTTTCTCCCCTCCAAAAAAAATTGTCTTTTAGAAACCTCCCTACAATTTTAAAAACAAAGGGAAAAGGAACATGCAAGGGGAACCACTAATTTTGGGTTTTTACTATATTTTAAATTCTTTCTAGCAAATTGCTGTTTGTCTCCTAAAGAAGGGGAAAAAAATTTGTAAAAAGACACAAAAAACCCTTTGCCGAGGGGAAAAAACCCAAAAACAAAAACTTTATTTCTCGTTTTCCCTCCCAGGGTTTTTCTCACCAGTTAAAAACATGCTATAAGAAGAGGGGGATAAAAAAGGGTTTGCTATCTTTAAGTCGACTACGGGATTGTTGATTATTGGATTTCTTTTTACTAGAAAATATTTTTTTTTTGTCCCTACAAAAAGGGGGAAAAAATATTATAAAAGGAACAAAAACCTTTTCCCAAGGGGTAAAATTTTAAAAACCAAAAATTTTACTTCTCGTTTTCCCCCGTCTTTCCCTTTTCTAAAAATATGCGCAAGAGTGGGAGCTAGATAATTTTTATTTTTAAGAGACGTCACCTCACCGCCGGATTTAGGGTGATTTATTTTTAGGGAAAAGGACTTTCAGCCACCGTTTTTTAAGTAACACTGCATATATTTTCTAAAATCTCCCTAAAACAAAGAGAGAAATTTTTTTTAACGTTGGCATGAATAAAACTTGACACTCGATCTTTTTAAAAATTTTTTCGGAATACCCTTAAAATACAAATTTCATACCAAATGAAAAAAAAAATTTTATTTTATATTTAAACATCCTTTCCCCATGTTTTTTCCCAACTATGTCCCTAGTTGTTGTAGTAGTGAAACTTTTTAAAGGGCCCCCTAAAAACTTTTTTTTATTTTCAAAAATCAAAACCCTGTATAAAAAGGGAAAGGCTTTCACTTGATTTTTTTTCCCTTTTTTAGAAACTATGTCTTTATCAAAAAAAAAGAACTTTTATAAGATATGAAAAAGGAAAAAAATATAACTCCCCAGTTAAAAAGCTTTTATAATTGTACGTGTTTTGGGACAATGAAAAAGGGCAAATTCGCCAAAAAGGGGGTTTTTTTGACCAAGGTTTATTTTTCCCCCCCCCCCTTTGAGAAAAAAAAAAATTTTATTAGTGACACCCCGATGCGAGGGAAATCTTACAACAGCATCGATTTTCCAAGGGATGCTTTTTTTTTTTCTTTTTTTAAAACCGAGTATAAAACAACTATATATTATTTTCTTAATAAAACGTTCTTTGAAAAATTTTAAAAAAAAAAAGGTCTTTCTTTGTTTGGGTCTCCCATTAAAATATTCTTTTTTTTACATGGCATTAAAGGGTATTGAGAGAAACATACGCCCGAGGGGGGAATTTATAGAGAAAGGGTTGAAAATCACAGCCCCAAAAGGGGGGAAAAAGCCCGCAACCGAAGCAAATTTTCAAAATGACCAAGAAAAAAAAGCTTTTGTTTAGGAAAAAATATTGGCATTCCCTTTAATGTAAGGGGGGGAAAAAAGCTTCTTTTCAAAATTTGGGAAAAAGGCAAAATGCCCTTTTTTCAAATACAAGGGTGATTGAAGTATATGTATTTTTAACTGGGGCAGGTTTTTTTCGACTTGGGAAATATATGGAAAGGGTTAAAATGTTATACCCTTGCTATCATCTTTAAACAAAAAGTCTTTTTTATCTAAAGATCCCTTTCCAAAACTCTGAAAATGCCCCGGGAAATATCCAGATAAGGGAAAACGACTACGACAGGAAACGGGGAAATTTACCCCTTCTGTCACGAGATAATGATTTCATGAATAGAAAAACCTTTAAATTTGGACGTGCAAAGTGAGGAAGAGGCAAAACAAAGAGCGACACCATGGAAGTACTTTTCCCCGTTCCTTTCGTGAAAACTGCTATTTATGAAAAATCTCCCATGGAAATCCCCCCCCCTTCAATCATTTGAAAAAGGGTAAACCCCCATGTTCTAGATAGCTAAAAATTTTTAAAAAATGCTCGCTTTCGGTTTTTGTTTCTTCGTAGCACATCGTTTTTAACACCCACTCTTTCCGTTTAGCTCAGGGTCTGTTCTCCCCTATAAAATCCCCATATTTTCTTTTTGGCGAGGCCTCCCCCTTTCTCCTAAATCTGCTCCTCCTCCCCTCTCCCTCGCAAGCGCGATGCTGTATTTACCGCGAGGATGAAAAAAAATGGTGTTAAAAATCATAATTGGAGCTAAAAACCTAATTTTCACACAACACTAAATATTTTATTGACTTGATTTGACTTAGAATTGGTGATGCTTATGCCATTCCCTTGGGGGTTTTCCTTTGCGAAAAAAAACATAAAATTTGAAAAAGAAAACAGAAAATATTTTCTTTCATTAGTGGGATAAAATTTAGATAATTACCCCGTAGGGACTGCAATACACAATCAACATAGTAAAAAAACATTTGTTTGCGAAAATTTTGCCCAAAATTTATAATTCCATCATCTTTCCAATTTTTTGCTTCTCGTTTTCCTCGCAATTATTTTTTTTTTTCCCATTCGCAGACAAAAATACGACGATAGCGGGGGCCGTTTTGCTGTCTTCGGGCCCATGTCACCTCTGTGGGAAAGGGGAAGCATTCAGAATTGATAGAGGCTTATAAATACTAAAACCCCCTTCGACCATTACATGCTAGTTTTTTTTAAAATTTCCTTATGAAAAAGTGTAAATTCTTATTCTTAAAGAAAAAATAATGCTTACCAAGGGTATAAATTTTTTTTTTTTTTGGGCCATAAAAAAAAACATTTTCCAGCGAGACAAGTACAAAACGTCTGAAAATGCTGACTTTTTCCCACTAAATGTGCGCCCGTAAATGGCACCCCCTAAAAAATTGGGGGGCACTTTTAGCTGTATCAGTGACCGACCCTAAACCCTTTTTTTTGCCCAAAACTTCTATTTTGGGGGACTTTAAAATCATTCAGCAGGGAAACTCCCTACGCTATAAACCTTTCTTTTTCGTCTCAGAAATTTTTCTCCCTGAATTTTGACCGCAGCCTAGACGAGGGCCCTTTTAATATTCCCGCACGCCCCGGGCACTCTTTCACCGACGGGGGATGCGCGCGCGGGGAAGTAAAACCGGGGGCCCCGGCGGCAAAGGGCCCGGCGAGGGGGGCGGAGGGCGGCGAGGGCGGCGGGGGCCCGGGGGCGGCCGGGGGGGCGGGGGGGGGGGCAGGGGGGGGGTTTCTTAAAAAATTTTCTTTAAATTTTCAAAAAAAATTAATATTTTCGCTAAATTTTGCGGTTATTTTCGTAGATAAAACCCGGTTTTGGGCATCATCTACTTCCTTGTTTTTCCCTTTTTTGGCTCTGAGCAGTATTTTTCAAGGCCCCTTTTTTATCAAATATACAAGAAAATTTTTACCCCTTTTTTTATATAAAGCGGATATATATATATATATAAGAAGAGAGAGATGAGCCCCTTTTTATAATTAAAAATATTGAAATTTGACAGGTAGGGTTTTGATGCCCATTTTTTAAATATTCAAACAAACTTTACGCGGGGAAAAAATTGAGAAATATATTTTAATTAAAATGTCCCCCCCCCCTCTCTATGTAAGCTTTTTCGTAAAAGGCCCCCCCCCTCCCCTTTTTCCCCCCACCGCCCTCCGCCGCCCTCCCCCGCCGCCGCCCTCGCCGCCCTCGCCCCCGGGCCCCGGGGCGGGGTTTTTCTTTTCCCCCGGCGCTTTCCCCCTTTAGGATGAGTGCGGCGCGTGCGGGAATATAAAAGCCCCTCGTCTAAGCGCGGTCAAAATTACAGGGGAAATATTTCTGACGACGAAAAGACGGTGATAGCGTAGGCATTTTTCATGCTGGAAAGATTATTTAAATTTTTCCCCAAGAAGTTTTGTTTAACAAGGTTGAGGATCGGCATGGGTGACAGCTAAAAGTTTCACCACATTTTGAGGGGTGCCATTTACGGGCGCACAAATTTTGTGGGAAAATGTACAGAAATTTTCAGACGATGTACTTGTCCCCGCTGGAAAAAGTATCGAGGATTGTGCCTAGGACTTTTTAGTTTTAAGGGGGTCTAATATTTTAAACAAAATAAAGGATGCATAATAAATATGGGAATAGCGTATACTTTTAAAAAGCACATTATCATGATTTGATTTTTATATATATTTATTTTTGTTTTTTGGGGTAGGCAGCAGATAATTTTAAAATAATCAAACAAACGATCAATGATTTTTTTTTTTTTTAAACCAAAAAATGTTAATAGTTTTGGGGGATATTTGTTTTTTTCCCTTTTTTAAAAGCAAGGGTTGATGGTACTTTTATGGCAAAAAAATACAAAAATTGAACATTTGGGAAACATTATTGTCATTTAAGAATAAAATTACACTTCTACATAAGGAAATTTGATAAAAAAACTAGCATGTAATGGGTCGGGTGCGGGTTTTTTAGTATTTTAAACCTCTTCAAAACTGAATGCCCCTTTCCCACAGAGGCGACATGCCCGGGAAAACACAAAACGTGGGCCCCCTTTCCGTCGATTTCTTGCGAATGGGGAAAAAAAAAAATAATTTCCCAAAGGGAAAACGGAAACAAAAAATTTTAATGAATGAGGAATTAAAATTCTGACAAATTATCGCGGGAAAAAGTTTGTTAAATATGTTGATTTTGGGGATTGCAGTCAAAACGGGAATCTATTTTATAAATACTAATGAAAGACATATTTCTGTTTTCTTTTTTTTCAAATTTTTTGTTTTCTTCGCAAGGGGGAACCCCCAAGCTTGATAAGGGCCCATAAACATCACCAATTCTAAGTCCAAAACAATGTCAAAAACATATTTAGTGTTGTGTGAAGTTATTTTAGCTCCAAAATTTTGAAATTTTAATCACCATTTTTACATCCTCGCGGGAAAACAAACATCGCGCTTAGTCGAGGGGAGGGGGAGAGGAGCAGATTTAGGAGAAGGGGAGGCCCCGCCAACGAGATTTTGGCATGTTTGGGTAGGGAAACAGACCGTGAGCTAGGGAACGAGTGGGTGTGAAGAACGATGGCTACGAAGAAAAACAAACCGAAGCGAGCATTTCTAAAAATTTTTAGTATCTAGAACATGGGGGTTTTTCCTTGGTCCAAAAAGATTTTAAGGGGTGCGATTTCCATGGTTTGATATTAAATTAAAAATATGGGGTTCTTCTGAAAGGAGACGAGAAAAGTACTTCCATGGTGTCGCTCTATTGTTCGCCTCTTCCTTTCCCTTTGCACGTCCATTAATGGGGTTTTTTTTGGGCGATGAAGTCATTATCTTTGTGAAAAAGAAGGGTATTCCCTTGAACCTGTCTGTGGGGCGTCCGTTATTGGGGTATTTCCCCGGAGCATTGTCAGAGTTTAGGAAAGGGATCTTTAAAAAAAATATGATTTTTTTTAAAGATGATAAACAATGCTATAACCTTTTAAAAACCCCTTCCATATTTTCCCCAAATCTGAAAAACGTTCAGTTTATTTTACATATCTTTAGGGTTTCCCTTTATTTGAAAAAAAAGGGGATTTTTTCTTTCTTAAGTTATGAAAAAAAACTTTTCCCTCCCTTTTTATAGGGAAAGGGGAATATTTTTCTCCTAAAAGAAAAGTTTTTTTACTTGTCATTTAGAAAATATTGCTTCGGTTTCGGCTTTTCCCCCTTTTGGACTGTTTTTTTTAAACCCTTTTTTCTATACCTTTCCCCCTCGCCCGGGATGGGTTTCCCCGCCATATAATTTTACTGCCCGGAAAAAAAGGAAAATCTAAGTAGACACACACAACAAAAAAGGGACCTTTTTTTTTTTAATTTGCAAAGAAAAGTTTTTATTAAGGGAAAAAAATATATAGTTGTTGGGGAAATCGGTTTTAAGGGAAAAAAAAAAAAAAACCCCCACAGTTGGAAAAAACACATGCTGTTGCTAAGGAAACTATTGCTCGCGGGTGGGCCTTATATTTTTTCTCCCTCTGGTAAAAAATTTCCCATGGGGCAAAAATCTCTGCTTTAGGGGAAATTTTTTGTGTGTGTCTTTTTCCAGTATGCGAACAATTATAAAAGCATTAATCATGAGGGGTTATTTATTTTACCTTTTTTCATATCTTTAAAAGTTCCCTTTGGTTTTTTAAAAAAAGAGTCATTGCTAAAAAGGGGGAAAAATTTTTAAAAATTAAACAAAGCCTTTTTTTTTGAAATTTTTGAAGATAGAAAAGTTTTTTCATGGGTCTTTAACAGTTTTAGTCACTGCAGCAACTAGTGGCCTTGGGGAAAAAAATTTTAGGGGAAGGATGTTTTTTTTTAATTTTGGGATGCTTTTTATAATTTTAAATTCTTCAGAAAATGGGAAAGTCGAGTAGCAAGTTTTTTCATTTTCGACTTAAAGGGTATTTTCTCTCTTTGGGAAAAAAATTTAAGAAAAAATATGTTGTATTACTTTTAAAAAGTGGTGCCCGAATTTCGCAAAAATATTTTGTTACCGTTGGGTCGTTTTTTTCTTTCCCAATCGTGTAGCCAGGTACTATAAAACAATTTCGGGGGAGGGGGAGTAAATTGCTGAAGAGCTAGTCCACTTTTTTGTGTGATAAACTCTAAAAAGGGGGGTATTGTTATGCGATTTTCTATGGAAGGATCGGTCGTCTGTATATAGTTATACATAGGGTCTTAAGGGAAAAAATTTAAAAATTTTCCTAAGGGTTTCATTGTAGATTTTAAAAAAATGAGAAATTCGACAGGGAAAATTTTAAGGGAAAAAAACTGCATTTTCCTTTAGGTTTAAATTTGGGAAAACATAACTGAGTCAAAAACATGGGACGGGGGTGCGCTTTGTTGGTAGATAATCAGGGGTAAAAGGCGTAAAATGGGGGGGGAAACCCGTCTTTGGGCCTGGTGTAGTACCTTGGGAAAAAACTATTCAGGCTCTCGAAAGGAATCAGACCAGCGTCCCTTTTTTGTCAAAGAAGGGTTTCCCCGGTTTTTTTATAAATATGAAACGTGCAAAGTATGAAAAAATTGGGTTTTAGCATTTAATTTACACAGAGACTTTTAAACCTGTTTTTGTGGGGATGCCTCTTTTGGATGTGTGTTTGTGTAAGCTTTTAGAGTCCCTAATAAAAGGGATAAAGGGGGGGGAGGGGGGGTATGATGGGGTGGGGTCGTCAGCGACAACTGACATCGGGCTTTATATTGATCGTGTCACGCTCATTAGCTATAGGTGTATCACTCACCTGTAACACTTTGTGAAAGGCGTATTTTTCCTTAAGGGAGGCCCTTAAAGACTGGGGATTTTTTTGGTTGCTTCTTTTTCTTACTATTTTTTGGTTTGTAATGGGGTTTTGGAGGAAAGTGGGACAGGGGGGGTAGGAAAAAGAAGGAAGGTCACCTGTTCTCGGGTCAACACCCTTTAATTTTGGGCATTACCTTGGGCCCGGGCTTCTATCCGTCCTGCGGTTGGGGTTTTTTCCCCTTTCGCGGTTATTTTGTTATTGGGTTTTTTGGGAAAGGGGGGGGGATCACCGCCTGTAACACGGCCATTTGTCGAGCAGTTACAAGTTCCCAAAAAATGGGGTTTTACATATGGGCAAAATGTGACTCCCAGTTTGGGGATAATTAGGTGTTCGGGTTAAAAAAGAAGGGGAAAAACCCCTTTTGACCTGGTGTAATACCTTTTAAAACCCTATTAAAAGCTCTCAAAAAGAAAAAAACCCGCGTCATTTCAATCTATTAGGTAAATAAACCTTTTTTGTTTTATAAATATGAAAAAGGCAAAGGTATGAAATATTGGTTATCGCATTTACATTTAAAAGAGAAAATTTAAGCCGGGTTTTTTTGTGTTTTTAGCCTCTTAGGGGGTATGTTTGGGGAAGTTTGGGGAAATCATAATAAAATTTCCCAAAAAGAAATTTAAAGATCCTTTTCAATAAAAATATATTTTTTAAATTTTGAAGAATACTCTGGGGTGTAAGAACGGCTTAGAAAACCCCCTTTTAAAAAATGGGCCCCTACCCCCCACCCCCCTCCTCCCGCCCCCCAACAAAATCAGTAGTTTCCCGCAGGAAAATTGTGCCAATGGTAAATTTAAAAAACCCTGTTTAGTCGTTTTGGGAGTGAACTGTGAGTGAATACCCAGGAAAAAAGAAGAACTATTCAATTTGGGGAAACCCAACCCACACTACAAATAATAAATCATCGCCACCTGGGCCCCCGCAATGAAAAAACGGGTTAAGTTCCCTAAACCATGGGGCAGACTGGGCATTTAAGAGGAGGATTTGATCGAGACAAAAGAAAAAACCCTTTCCCGACAGCTCTAATTACGCTACAAAAGGGTGGGGCCTGACACACCCCCATTTAAAAAACCAAGAGCTGCCAAACCCGGGGAAGATTTAAACTTCCCAAAATTTCTCATCAATTTCTAATAGTTTAGAAATCGTTAAACAAACACAGAATAGAACCAGGGGATTTTATTCTCTTAGCAAAAAAAAGAATAAAATTTGGGAGGAAGGAGGGGTTTGGGGGGACATTAGAGGGCAAATTTTGGGAAACACGATTTTTTCTCCTTCCACATTTGCTTACACCATATTCGGGATTTACGCAAAATATGGGTGTGATGGAAATAGAAAAATAAACTATATATCCCTACACCGGTTTTTTTAATCCTTTTCGTTAATTTTATTCTTTTTCCTTTTTCGCGGCGAGGGAAAAGAAAGGGAATTATTTGGGCATTTTGCAGACCTTTTGTGTGGAACCTGATGGGGGGGGGGGGGGGGCGGGGGGGAGGACGTTAGGGTTTTTTATTTTGACATTTTCCCTTCATTGGAGTGGTGGTCACTCGTCTGTAAAAGGGTCCCAAAAATCGTCCGGGGACAAATTCAAAAAAACGATTAAAATTGCGGGGGGGTGTGGGGGGGGGGGGGTTTATGAGGGAGGTTTTTTCAAAAGTGACACCTGGTTTTTTTGGGGGGTTTGGGTTATGATTGCCCATTCATTAGGAAGGGGGATCACTCGCACTTTTAGTGGGAGGGCTTTTTTAAACTCCTTAATTTGGACTTGTGATTTGGGTTTTTTTGCTTCTTTTTCTTAATTATTGTTTTTGGGGATGGGGGAATTGGGGGAGGGGTGGGGGAGGGAAGGGGAAAGGGGGGTTGGTTTTGGGGAGGAGGAGGGAAGGGGGGAGGGGGGAACCCTTTAGGTGGTGTATTAGACATCATTAGAGGGGCATTTATGGTTATGATTAATGAGGAGGGATGATCATTCGTCTGTAACGGGGCAATTCCGATCCAGGTTTCAAGTTTAACTGATGAATATTGTGGGGGGGGGTGGGGGGTATGGAAGGGGTGGTGGGGGTGGGGGCAACTGTGACACCTGGCATTGGGTTTGGGTTTTGATTGCTCATTCACTAGGAGGGGGGGTCCCGTAAATTTGACATCATTAGAGGCCCTTTTTTGGATTAGGGTTAAATTTTAAAGGGGGGGGGGATTTTATCATTCGTCTGTAACGGGTCAATTCTCGACCCGGGACAAGTTTAAAAAGATGAATATTGCGGGGGGGGGGTGGGGGGGTTGGGGGGGGTTTAACTGTGACAAACCCGGGAAAAAGGGGTTTGGGTTATGATTGTCTAAATTTATTAGGAGGGGTGGCACTCGTCTGTAACCGGGTCCCAAATTTTCGATCCAGGTACAAGTTGAAAAAACGGGTGAATATTTCGGGGGGGGGGTGTGGAGAGGGGGAGGGTTTCTGTGAACCGGCATCGGGGTTGGGGTTTTGATTTCCCCATTCATTAGGAGGGGTGATCCCCTCGTGTTGTAACTGGGTTAAATTTTCGATTTAAAATTCAAGTTTAAAAATGATGAATATTGCGGGCGGGGGGGGGAGGGGATGGAAGGGGGGTGGGGGTGGTTTGGGGGGGGGGGAAGAGGGTGGGGGGGGGAAAACATCTGTGGGACCTGGCCCTATGGTTTTCAGGAGAAGGGGGGGGGAGCCTCCAGGGGTGTGCTAATGATTTTGGTTTCGGCATTGATAATGATTCTGGTTTTCCCTTTATTGATTGCGTTAATCACTTCCCCGGTCATTAACCTTTTTTTGATTCGTAAGGGGAGGCGTTCTGTCCCGGGCCCGTAAATTTGGGGAGGGGGGGGAGGGGCAGATTCATTTGGTCGGTTAATGATTTCCAGTTCCCCATCATTGATTAGGGTAAAACCTTTTAAATTTTGGCCCACTTTCTGCTATGATGCCCATGAACGACCGTAAGGTAGTCTTTGGGGTGATGCTAAATTCATTAACTTGATTAATGATTCCGGTTACGGGTTTTTATTACGTTAATCACTTGCGGTTTAGGGTCATTGGTTACGTAAATCGTTGGGGTTTTCCGGTTTTTCTTTAACCCTATTTCCCTGTTTACCCCTATGTACGCGTGAGGGGAAATTTTTTTCTTTTGTTTTTATTTTTTATTTATTTTATAATATATATATTAATTATATATATTTTATTTTTTTTTTAATAAAAATTTTCTTATACTATTTTTATTATTATTTAAATATAATTTTGAAATAAAAAATATATTATAAAATTTTTAAAATATAATATATTATAGAATATATATATTTTATATTATATATTAATATATATATTATATATATATAAACATTATATATATATAATATTTTATAAATATATGTATATTATATATATACAATAAAATAAAAATATATATATATAAGTTAATATAATAAACATATAATTTAAATATATAATATATATAATATATATAAATAATATATTAATATATATATAAATATATATATAACTGCATACACACACTTTTATATGTACACATACATAAAACATAAAAACATATAATATAATTAATATAATATATATAAATATTATTATATATATATAAAAGTAGATGCATGGGGGCAGAACGACTCCACCCGTACGTACAGAGGGTGTAAACAAAGTGGGTTTAATAAAAAACCGGAAACCGAAATCGATTTCTAACCATGACCGTAACCGCAATGTTTAAAGTAATCAAAAACCCGTAACCCGGAATCATTAATCATAGTTATGATATTAGCAGCACACCGATACCTTACGGCGTTCAGGGCGCATCATAGCAAAAAAGAGGCATAATTAAAGTGTTTTCATAATCAATGATCGGAACTGGAAATCATTAACCGACTCTAAGAATCTGCCCCTCCCCTCCTCCCCAAATACGGGCACTGGACAAAACGCCTCCCCTTACCATCAAACAGGTTAATGACCGGGGAAAGGTTTTAACGCAATAAGACCGTAACCAGAATCATTATCAATGACCGAACCAAAATCATTAGCACACACCTGGAGGACTCCCCCCCCCTTTCTCTCTGAAACCATTCCCAGGTACCACAAGTCCCTCCCCCACCCTCTTCCCCCATCCCCCCACCACCCCCTCTTCCATCCCCTCCACCCCCGCACCGAAATTTTCATCATGTTTAAACTTGTACCGTATCGATAATTAACCCATTTAACACACGAGTGATCACCCTCCAATGAATAGGCAATCAAAACCCAACCCGATCCCAGGTGTCACAGAAGCCCCTCCTCCTTCCACAAACCCCGCCCCCCGCAATATTCTCGTTTTCAACTTTACCTGGATCGAAAATTGACCCTGTTACAGACGAGTGACCCCCCCCTCCTAAAAATGAGACAATCAAATCCAACCAAATGCCGGGTTTCCATTTGACCCACCACCATCCCTCCCCCCCACCCCGCAATATTCATATGTTTAAACTTGTCCCTGGACGAAAATTTTACCCTGTTACAGCAAATGTACCCCCAAATTTAAATCATATCCATAAATGCCCCTCTAATGAGTCAAAATACGTGCCCACCCCCCTAGTGAATGAGAAAATCAAAACCCAAACCCCAATCCCAGGTGTCACGTTGACCCCCACCCCCCCCTCTTCCTTTACCCTCCCACCCCACCCCACAATTTTCATCATGTTTAAACTTGTCCCCTGGATGAGAATTGCCCCTGTTACAGACGAATGATCACCCCCCCTAATTAACATAATCCAAAAAATGTCCCTCTAATGATTTCAATACACCACCTAAAGGTTCCCCCCCCTTCCCTCCTCCCCCCCAAACCAACCCTCCCCCCCTTTTCCTAACCCCCCCCCACATTCCTCCATCCCCAAAGCAATAATATAAGAAAAAGAAGAACAAACAAATACAATCACTTAAGGAGATAATACAGCCCGCACTGAAGTGCGAGTGATCACCCTCTAATGAATGATGCAATCATAATCCAACCCAATCCCGGGTGTCACTGAACCCACCCCCCTCACACCCCTCCCCCCCCCACACCGCCCGCAATATTCATCGTGTTTAAAATTTTGTCCCCGGATCGAGAATTGCCCTTTTACAGACGAGGGGACCACCACCCCTAATGAATGAAATGCTAATAAAAACCTAACGCCCCCCCCCTCCCCACACCCCCCCAAAGGTCGGTACACAACAGGTCGGAATACCAATAATTACCGTTCGCCCCTCGCGCGAAAGGTAAAAATAAAATTTAAACTAAAAAGGATTATAAAACGGGGTCGTTTAATACTTTTATTTTTCTTTTTATCACACACATATTTTGCGCAACCCCTTATATGGGTAAGCGATGGGGAAGGAGAAAAATCGTGCTTGCAAAATTGTCCAAATTCCCACCCCCCCTCCTCCCCTTTCCCCAAATCTTTCTGTTTTGCAAAGAGAATATTACTGGTTCTATTCTGTGTTGCTAACGTTTTCTAACATTAGTAATTGATGAAATTATTGGATAGTCATCTTCACCGGTGGCAGCTTTTGGATGTTTGATAGGGCATGTGTGGGGCCCACATGTAGCGATAAGTTAGAGCTTTGGAGAAAAATTTTTTTGTCTGTGTATCCTCCTTTAAATGACAGTCTACCCAGTGGATTACGGAATTAACCCCGTTTTTCATTGGGGTGATATCCCCGGGTGGCGATGATTTTTTTTTGAGTGAGGTGGGTTTCTCCTTTGAAATGTTCTCTTTTCGGGTGTATTGCACTCACATTTTCACTCCCAAAACGACTAAACAGGGCTTTAAATACCTTTGGCAGAAATATTTCCATGCTGGCAACACTGATTTTGTGGGGGGCGGGGGGTAGGCGGGGGGGAGCGGTAGGGGCCACATTTTTTACGTGTTATACTACCCGTTTTTACACCCAGAGATATCTTCTATAAAAATATATTTATTAAAAAGGATCAGAAATTCTTGTTGTATTTTATTATGACTCTAAAAACTTCCCAAAAAACATACCCTAAGAGGGATAACAAAAAACAGGTTTATTTTCTCTGTAAATTAATGCGAAAACCCAATTTTTCATCCCTTTACTTTCATACTTAAAAAACTAAAGGTTTTTTACCAATAGATTGAAATGAGCGGGTTTTATTCTATTTAGAGAGCTTTAATGGGGTTTTCAAGGTTTTACCCAGGTCAAAGACGGGTTTCCCTTTCTTTTTACCCTGAACACAAATTTATCTACCAACTAGAGTCACTATTTGCCCAATGTAAACTATTTTTTGAACTTGTAACTGCTCGACAAAGGGCCGTGTTACAGGCGAGGATACCCCTCATAAACAATAACAAAAAACCGCGCAAGGGGAAAAAAACCCAACCGGGGGAGGGTAGAAGTCGGGCCCAGGAATGCCCCAAATTTAAGGTGTTGACCCGAGAACAGGGATCCTTCCCTTTCTCTCCTACCCCCCCTGCCCACTTTCCCATACCCCATTAAAAACCCAATAATAGTAAGAAAAAAAAGCAAACAAACAAATCACGTCATAAGCCCCGTTTAAGGAGATAAACAGCCCTTCAAAAAGTTTTTACAGGGGTGATCCCCCCTATAGCTAATGAGCGTGACACGACAATAGATAGCCCGATTCATTGCGTAGCCCCCCACCCCATCATCATCCCCCTCCTCCCCAATCCCTTTATGACTCTCAACTTACACAAACACACATCAAAGAGGCGATCCCAAAATAACAGGCAAAAAGTCCTGTGAAAATGTAATGCTATAACAATTTTTTATACTTTGACTTTCATACTTATAAAAAACGGGTTTAATTTACCTTTTAGACTGAAAGCGCTGGTCGATTCCTTTTCGGAGCCGAAATTTTTTAAGGTATTACCCAGGTCAAAGACGGGTTTCCCCTCAATTTACCCTTACCCCGATTATTCCCAAACTAGCGTCCCCACCTGCCCCATGTGTTGATCGTTATGTTTTGCAATTTTAACCTAAAGGGGGACAATGCAGTTTTTTTTTCAAAAATGTTCCTGTGCTTTTCCGATGTTTACAATTACAATGCAACTTAGGAAATATAAAATTTTTCCCCTTAAGCCCTATGTATAACTATATCGACGAGCGACCTTCCAAAAGAATCGCATAAAAATACCCCCGTTTTATGTAAATTTCGCACAAAAAGGGGCTAGCTCTCAGCAATTTACTCCCCCCCCAAATTGTCTATAGTCCCGGCTACAGTAATAGAAGAAAAAAAACGTGCCCGGTAACAATATTGTTTGCGCATTCGGGCACCACTTATTAAGAAATACAAATATTTTTCTTAAATCTTTTACAAAGAGAAAAAATATTTTAAAGTCGACACGAAAAAAACTTCTACTCGCCCCTTTTCCCACTTTTTCGAAGAATTTAAATATACAAGCAGCCAAAAAATGAAGAAAACATCCTTCACCTATTTTTTTTCACAATGCCACTAGTTGCGCAGGACTAAAACTGTTAAAGACCCATGTAAATATTCTATCCAAGAACAAAAAAGAAGGCTTTGATTAATTGTTAAACTTTTTCCCCTTTAGCAATTGACCTTTATAAAAACCCAAGAATTTTTAAAGAATGAAAAAGAGGAAAATAATATAACCCTCATGTATAATGCTTTTATAATTGTTCGATACGGACAAGACACACACCAAATTTCCCTAAAGCAGAGATTTTCCCCAGGGTACTTTTCCCAGGGGGAGTAAAAATAACATGGAAAACCGCGATGCAATAGATTTTGCAGACAGCATTGATTTTCCAATGATGCTTTTTTTTTTTTTTTTTTTTAAACCGATTATAAAACAAATAGATTATATTTCTTAATCAAAATTTTCTTTGCAAATATAAAAAAAAAAGGTGTTTTCTTGTTGTGTGTGTCACTTTAATATTCCTTTTTTACATGGAGTAAAAGTGATATGGCGAAAACATACAGTCGGGGGAGGTAAGGTAAGAAAAAAAGGTTTGAAAAAAAAAGTCCAAAAGGGGGGAAAAAACCCGCAACCGAAGAAATATTTTCTAAGCAATAAAAAAAAGCATTCTTTTAGGAGAAAAAATTTTTCGCATTCCCTCATAAAAAGGGAGGGAAAAGCTTCTTTTCAAAAATTGGGAAAAAGAAAAATGCCCTTTTTTTCAAATAAAAGGGGTTTAACAAGTATATGTTATAAAACTGAACTTTTTTTCAGATTTGGGGAAATATTGGTAAGGGTTAAAATGTTATGCATTCTATCATCTTTAAAAAAAAAGTCATTTTTATTAAAGATCCCCTTCCTAAACTCTGACAATCTCAGGCAATACCAATAACGGACGACCCAGACAGGTATCAGGGAATCCCCCTTCTTGTCACGGAAATGACTCACGACATAGTAAAACCATTAAGGGACGTCGAAGGAGAAGAGGGAACAATAGAGCGACCCCATGGAAGTACTTTTCTGCTCCTTTTGAAGAACTGCTCCTTAAATACTACCTGGAATCGCCCCCCTTAAATATTTGCCCAAGGAAAACCCCATGTTCTAGATACTAGAAATTTTTAAAAATTTGCTCGCTTCGGTTGTTGATCTTCGTACCCCAATCGTCTTCACACCCCCTTCGCTAGCTCAGGGTCTGTTCCCCCTATCAAACATGCCAATCCGTTGGCGAGGCCTCACCCTTCCCTAATCTGCTCCTCCTCCCCTTCCCCTCGACAAAGCGCGTGCTGTATTTCCCGCGAGGATGAAAAAATGGTGTTATAATAAAATTTGGAGCTATAACAAAACTTCACACAAACTAAATTGTTTTGACTTGTTTGATTTAAAATTTGGTGTGTTATAGCCATATCAAGCTTGGGGGTTTCCCTTTGCGAAGAAAACATAAAATTTGATAAAAGAAAACAGTAATATGTCTTTCTTTATGTATAATAGATATCGTATGACTGCAATACAAATAACTAGTACAAACATTTGCCCGAAAAATTGTAAAAAATTTATAATTCCTCATTCATTCAAGTTTTGCTTTCGTTTTCCTCGCAATTTTTTATTTTTTTCCATTCGCGAAGAAATACGACGGTAGCGGGGCACGATTTGCTGTCTTCCAGGCATGTCGCCCGTCGGAAGGAGCATTCATTTTTTATAGGGGTTTTTATAAATACTAAAACCGCATCCGACCCCATTACATGTAGTTTTATAAAATTTCCTTGTAAAGGAAATTTCTTATCTTAAATGACAAATAATGTTTACCAAATGGTATCAAATATGTATTTTTTTGCATAAAAGTACCATCTAACCTTGCTATTAAAGAGAAATAAACAAATATCCCAAAAATTTAAAATATTTTGTCTTAGAAAAAAAAAAACATTGATCGATGATTGTTTATTTAAAATTATCCCTCCCCTACCCCAAAAAACACAATAAATTTTAAAAAAAAAATAAAATCATGAGTAATGGCTTTTAAAAGTATACAGTTTTTGCATAGTTTTTTATGCTCCTTATATTTTTTTAAAAATATTAGACTCCCTTAGGAAAAATAAGCCCTTTGTCACAATCCTCGATACATTTTCCCAGCGAACAATACATCTCTGAGAATGCTGAAAATTTTTTCCCACAAAGTGCGCCCGTCAATGGCCTCCCCCAAAAATGGGGTCCCTTTTTAGGTCATCAGTACCGATCCTCACCTTTTTGAAAAAAACTTCTACTGGCGGTCATTATAACATTCGCATGTAAATGCCTACGCTATCACGTCTTTTCGTCGTCAGAGAATTTTTTCTCCCTGTAATTTTGACCGAGTTAGCGGGGGGTTTATTTTCCCCGCACGCGCCGCACTCATCACTGCGGGGATGCGCGCGGGGGGAAGTAAAACCGCACCGGCGGCGGCGGGCGGGGGGGGCGGCGGCGGGGGCGGCGGGGGGGGGCGGTGGGGAAACAGGGGAGGGGGGGCCCCCTTTGGGGACGACAACGCTTACATAGAGAGGGGGGGGGGCACATTCAATTTACTATTTTTTCTCAATTTTTCCCTGCGAAAGTCGTTTTAATATTTAAAAAGACACTCAAAACCGTACCTGTCAAAAATTTCAAAATTTTTAATTATAAAGGGCTCTATCTCTCTCTTCTATATATATTATAATCCCCTTGATATAAAAAAGGGGTAAAAAAAATCTTTTATATTAATAAAAGGGGCCGTAAAAAATGTCAAGGCAAAATAAAACAAGGAAGTAGATGAGACAAAGCGGGTTTTTCTACTGAAGATAAAAGCAAAATTTTGCGAAAATATTTTTTTTCTTTTATACAAAGAACTTTTATAAGAAGCCCCCCCCCTGTCGCCCCCCGCCCCCCCCGCCCTGCCCCCGCCGCCCTCGCCGCCCTCGCCGCCCCGCCGCCCTCGCCCCGCCCCCGGGTTTCTTCCCCGCGCCATCCGCGTCGGTGAGATGCGCGCTGCGGGAATATAGAGTCCCTGTTTGGTGCGGTCAACATACGGAAAAATTCTCTGACGACGAAAAAGACGGTGTAGCGTAGGCAGTTTTCATGCTGAATGATTATAAGTAACCGCCAAGAGAAGTTTTTTTCAAAGGTTGAGGTCGGTCACGTGCAGCTAAAAGTGACCACATTGTTAGGAGTGCCCTTACGGTGAATTTTTGGGAAAATGTACAGCATCCAGACGTATGTACTTGTCTCGCTGGAAAATGTTTTTTTATGCAAAAAAAAAACAATTTAACCTTTGGACATTTTTTTGTCATTTAAGAATAAGAAATTAAACCTTTTTCATAAGGAAAAATTTTATAAATACTAGCATGTAATGGCTCGGAGCGGTTGTTAGTATTTTTAAGCCTCTATCAGATTTGAATGCTCCTTCCGACAAGGTACAGCCCCGAAACGCAAATCGTGCCCTGTATCGTCGTATTTCGTCTGCGAAGGGAAAAAATAAAAAATTTCGAGGAAAGCGAGAAGCAAAAATTGAAGAAGATGGAATTATAAAATTTTGACAAATTATCGCAGCAAAGTTTGTACTAGTTGTTGGGTATTGCAGTCATACATAATTATCATTCTTACTACTAATGAAAGCAATTTTACTGTTTTTTTTTATCAAATTTTATGTTTTCTTCGAAAACCCCCAAATTGTATGCTATAAGCACACCAATTCTAAGTCATCAATGTCAATACATATTTATGTTGTGTGAAGTTATGTTTGCTCCAATTTTGTTTAATCACCCTTTTTTACATCCCCGCGGGGAAATACGATCGCGCTTTGTGAGGGGAGGGGAGGAAGCAGATTTTGGAGAAGGGTGAGGCCTCGCCAAAGAATATGGCAGTTGTAGGGAGAACAGGGCCGTGAGCTAGCGGGGAAGGTGGGTTGAAGAAAAGATGTGCTACGAAGATCAACAACCGAAGCGAGCATTTCTAAAAAAAATTTCTAGCTATCTAGAACATGGGGGTTACCTTGGGCAAAAGATGAAGGGGTGCGTTTTCCTGGTAGATATTCATTAATAGCGTTCTTACGAAAGGAGACGAGAAAAAATACTTCCCTGTGTCGCTCTTTGTTCGCCCCTTCCCCCACTTTGCACGTCCCTTAAAGGTTTTACTATGTCGATGAATCTTATCTCGTGACAAGAAGGGTATTCCCCGATACCGTCGTAGCGTCCGTTACTGGATAGCCTGGAGCATTGTCAGAGTTTTTGGAAGGGATCTTTAGATAAATATGACTTTTTTTTAAAGATGATAGCAAAGCTTAAAAATTTTAACCCTTTCCATTATTTCCCCAAATCTGAAAAAACTGCTCAGTTCATATACTATCTTCAAAACACCCCTTTTATTTGAAAAAAAGGGCATTTTGCTTTTTTTAAGTTTTGAAAAGAAGCTTTTCCCCCCCTTATATGAGGAATGCGAAAATTTTTTTCCCTAAACAAAAGCTTTTTATTGTCATTTAGAAAATATTGCTTCGGTTGCGGCTTTTCCCCTTTAGGACTGGTTTTCAACCCCTTTTTCTATAACTTTTCCTCCTCGACTTTTGTTTTCTCGTCATATACCCCTTTTCTGCCATGTAAAACAAGAAATCTAATTTTGACCAAACAAGAAAACCCTTTATTTTTTATATTTTTCAAAGAACGTTTTATTTAAAAAATAATATATAGTTGTTTATAACCGGTTTAAGAAAAGAAAAAAAAAACATCAGTTGGAAAATCGAGCTGTCTGCTAAGATCCATCGCATCGAGGGTGTCACTAATAATTTTTTTTTTTTCTCACAGGGGTAAAAATATCTTGGTCAAAAATCCCCGCTTTAGGCGAATTTTACTTTGCATTGTCCAAAACCGTACAATTTTAAAAAATTTTTAACATGGGGAGTTTTTATTTTACTCTTTTTCATTCTTATAAAAGTTTTTTTGTTTTTTATAAAAAATAGTTGCTAAAAAGGGGAAAAAAAATCAAGTAAAAGCCTTTTGATACGGTTTTTGTTTTTGAAAATAAAAAAATTTTTAGGGGCCTTAAAGTTTTTATACTACAACCTAGGGGCATAGGAAAAAAACATAGGAAAAAGGGTTTAAGATATATATATTATATTTTTTATTTGGTATGACTTGTATTAAGATATTCAAAAAAAATTAAAAAGACGAGGCAAATTTTTTTTTAGTGCCAACGTAAAAAATATTTTTCTCTTTTTATAGGGGGATTTGAGAAAAAAATTTTCAGTGTTTTCTTAAAAAAACGGGGCTGAAAGTCGTTTCCCCATAAAGTAAAACACCATAGTCCGGCGGTGAGGTGATCGTCTCTTAAAAAATAACAAATTATCTAGCTCTATCTCTTGTGCAATTTTTAGAAAAGGCCCAAGAGGGGGAAAACAGAAGTAAAGTTTGGTTTATTATACCCTTGGGAAGGGATTTGTGTCCTTTTATAATATTTTTCCCGTTCTTGTAGGAGACAAAAAAAAATATTTTCTAGATAAAAGAAATACAATAAACAACAATCGCCGTAGTCCGACTTTAAAAATAGCAACTTTTTTTATCCCCGTTCTTATAGCATGTTTTTTAGATGGTGGAAAGACCCTGGCAGGGAAACGAGAAATAAATTTTTGTTGGGTTATTCCCGTCGGAAGGTTTTTTGTGTCTTTTTTACAAATTTTTTCCCCTTCTTGTGGAGACAAAACAGATATTTTCTAGATGAATGAAAAAAAGTAACCAAATTAGTGGTTACCGTTGATAGTTCCTTTTTTTTCGTATAAACTTGTAGGGAGGTCTATAGCAATTTTGGGAGGGGAGTAAAAAATGAAAAACTGTCCACCTTCTGTTTAATTTATCTTTTTTTATATCTATAAACAGAGGATCCCCCAATCGATGTTTACCCGGTCTTTTTATATCAGAAGAGAAGCCGTTTGGCGGCAAGAGTTATACATTGGGAAAGCTGAAATATTTCCCAGTTTGCATTGTAGATTGTCAAAATTTAGAGCGAGGGGGGAAATTTTAGGAAATAACCGCATTGCCCCTTTAGGTTAATTTGCAAAACATAATGGTTTGGACGTGGGGTAGGTGGGGGTCCTAGTTGGTAGATAATTAAATGACGGAAAAAGGGGGGGAACCCGTCTTTTGGTCTGGCAGATGCGTTAAAACCCATTTAAGCTCTCTAAAATAGAATAAAACCGGGGACTTTTAAAATGTTTGGTAATTAAACTGTTGTTAAGCTGAAATTTTTTAAAGGTTGAGATAGTGGTTTCGCCCTTTACATTTTAACAGAAAAAATTAAGCTTGTTATTTTCATTTTATTTATTACCCCCTGTTAGGATGTGTGTTTGGGGAAAATCATAATAAAGACATGAGTCAAAAAGAGTTTTTTGATCTTTGAGTGAATTGTTTTTATTTGAAAGATGCCCTTTTGGGGTGAAAGATACTTATCAATCGTCCCGCGAAGTTAAAAAATTTTGTTTTTATTCTTTTTAGGGGTTGCACCGTTATATTATGTTTTTTTGTATAAGCCTGCAATTTTCAAACGTGCGTAGTGGTAGTTATCGCATTTACATTTACACAAAAAATATAAGCCGTTATTTTTTTCTTATTTGTGTTATATTTAGGGCGGGTTTTTGTAAGCTTGAAAGTCATATTAAAGGCATGTTGGACAACGAGTTTATGATCCTTTTCACTGAATTGTTTTTTATTATGAAAATGCCTTTGGGGTGTAAGAACGACTAGTTCATGTTAAAAGAAAAGAGGAGGTTCGCAATTTTTTCAATTTTCCCCCGAATTAAGAAAAATTTTGTTGAGATATTCTTTTACAGTTGCATGTATATTATGCATCAAAATATGGTTGAGGAGGAAAAATCTACGCAGACGAAATTTTTCATTTTGGTATTCACCTTTGCAAAATTTGTGTGTGTGTTTGTGTTGGTGTGTCTGTTTTGGGGTGTGTGTGTGGTGTTGATGGAAAAAAAAAAAAGTTTAAATTTTACAAAGAGTTTTTTAATCCTTTTTATTAAGTATTTTTCCCGGTCACGACGAGGGGCAGAATGGTAAAATTGGTCATTAGCAGACCTGTTTTGTTACCCACCCGATGGGGGGGGGGGGGGGGACGGGGGGGTGGGCGTTGGGTTATTGATTATGAAGTTCATTTATTTGGAGGGTGGTCACTGTCGTAAAAGGGTCAAATTTTCGATCCGGGTACAAGATAAAACCGATGAATATTTCGGGGTTGGGGGGTGGGGGGGAGGAGGGGTGATGAGGGAGGTGGGTCTCTGAAACCTGGATTTTGATTGCATCATTCATTGGAGGGGTGATCACTCGTACTTCAGTGCAGGACTGTATTATCTCCCTTTAATAAGACTTGTGTTTGTTTTTTTGCTTCTTTTTTACTATTTTGCTTTGGGTATGGGGGAAGAGGGCAGGGCGGTAGGAAGGGGAAGGAGGGTTGGTTTGGAGGGAGGAGGGGAGGGTGGAGGAACCTTTAGGTGTGTGTATTAGACACCCTTTTGAGGGGCATTTATGGATTTGATTTAAATTTGGAAGGTGATATTCGTCGTAACAGGGTCAACTCGATCCCGGACAAGTTTAAAAAATGGTGAATTTGCGGGGGGGGGGGGCGGGTATGGAAGAGGGGGGTGGTGGTGGGTCAACTGTGACACCCGGGTTTGGGTGGGTTATGATTGCCCCTTCATTTGGGGGGGTAGCACTCGTGTGTGTTAGAATCATTTAAATAATATTCGGTTTCGGCCCTTGATTTCGTTAATCACTTTCCGCGGGCATAACCGTGTACACCGTGTTTTTTTAATCCCTTTTAGTTAAATTTTATTTTATCCCCCTCACGAAAAAGGGGCGGAAAGGTAATTTTTGGTTTATTAGCAGACCCGTTTGTGACCGACCTGATGGGGGTGGGGGCTGGGGGGGAGGGCGTTAGGGTTATTGATTAGACGTTTCATTCATTAGGGGGGGGGCACCGTCTGTAAAAGGGTCTTTTCGATCCAGGGACAAGTTCAAAAAACGATGAATCATTGGAGGGGTGGTCACTCGTCTGTAAAAGGGTCAATTCCGATCCCGTACAAGTTTAAAAAACAATGAACATTAGGAGGGGTGGTCCCCGTCTGTAACAGGGTAATTCTCGATCCAGGCGGGGGAGGGGGGTCATCTTGACACCCGGCACGGGTGGATTATGAGCTCATTATTTGGGGGGTGATCCTGTGTTTAACTGGGGAATTATCGATACAGGTCAAGTTTAAAATGATGAATATTGCGGTGCGGGGGTGGGGGGGTTGGGAAAAGGGTGGTGGTAGTGGGTTTGGGGGAAGGGTGGGGGGGATATCTGTGGTACCTGGGATATGGTTTAGAGGAAGGGGGGGAGTCCTCGGTTGTGCTAAGATTTTGGTTATGGTCATTGATAATGATTCTGGTTACGGCATTGATTCGTTAAACACTTTCCGCAGTCATTAACCGTTTTGATGCGTTTTGGTAGGGGGTTCGTCCTCCCTGTATTGGGGAAAGGGGGGGGAGGGGCAGATATATTAGAGTCGGGAATGATTTCCGTTCCAAACATTTATTATGATAAACACTTTAACATGCCTCTTTTTGCTATAGCGCCCGAACGACCCTAAGGTAGTCTGGGGCATGCAAAAACATTAAATATGATTTTAAAGATTCCCGGTACGGTCATTGATTACGTTTAAAACTTGCGGTTACGGTCATGGTTACGTAAACGATTGCGGTTTTTGGGTTTTTATTAACCTTTCCTGTTTTCACCCTCATTACGTACGGGGTGAAATCGTTCTGTCCCTTTTGCATTACTTTATATATATAATATATATATATAAATATATATATATATATTATAATAATGTACGTATTATTTAAAACGTTTATTTGGGGTCATAATTTATATTCGTTTTTTGTTTTGATCATACATACATATATTTAGATAACATGCATATTGTATATTTTTGGGAGGAGGGTAGGGGGGGATAAAGAGAGGTTAGGTGGACCTTCTGCAACCACTACCAAATTGCCAGTAGATAGTTTCAAAGATTTGAGGGTAAACTGAGAACTTGAAAGTATGTCGCACTGCCTAATGGTCTTTTTATCTTCGGGAAATATGTGCTCTAAGTCAGACCACAGCAAATACTAAGCCCAAGGAATTGATACTGAATCCTCTATCAGAAAACTGCTATTTATCTGTAATATGTTCTTTGTTTCTCTGGCTTATTATGCAGATTTAGAGGGATCTTTACAACTCCATTTCCTCGCCAATTTTAAGCTAAAGTTAACAATTTCTGTAGAGGACACACACGTACAAACACTCTCTGCAGTTAATGCTGTAGTTTATTTGTACTGCGCAGACTAGTTCTGCAAAAGAGAACTTTGCAGGAAAACTAAAGTGAATTGCACGACCGAAATACATGCTCTTTATGGTATGCACATAATGTTATTCCATACTTTTCCAGAAGCAGCTGCAATAAAAAAACAATTATGCCTTGAGACGCAACCCCCGTTGCCACGTTTGCGCACCACACGCCTTTTGCCTTAGAGATTATGAAGCAGAGTGGATCAGGGCTGTGCGTACAGGATAGGGGGGATATGTCCCCCACGTTTTTTGGACAAAATAAAAACAGAAGTGAAAAATTAAATAAAATGTTCAATCGGGATAGTTTCTCCTTAGCTCTTGTCTCATGCTACTCAAAAATTTGGGGTCTATATTGCAAATTTACAGAACATTATTATAAAAGATATATTCTAAGCCACACTCCCGCCCCCTTTTTCAAATCCTGCAAACGGATTTATAGGTTGGTAACATCATAACGCGATACCAGTGTCCAGTTTAACGGATATTAATACTCTTAATGGCGTTTAATATCATATCATTTAACTTCAATTTGCAAACCCTGTAAAATGCCTGCCACTGAGTCAATTTCTCTGTGTGTTGGTATTTTCTACCTATGTCAGTTTATTTACCTATCAGTCTGTTTTACATTTTGATATTTATTAGATTCCTTTGAAACCGGATATTCCTTTAATCTATTTATGTAAAAGCAACTTCCCTTTAAGAGTTGGGAAAAATTATTTTATATATTCAGTTGCTAACGCACATACCCCCCCGTGGATAGCCTGAATCCTGTTCAAAAAAACACTTTTCAAATGCCACGTCCAGAGGAATTTGTATTATCAGGAAACGTATATCAGTCTCTCGACCCTATATTAGGCAAACGTTAGCATTTAGAAGAAGGAAAAATGCGACCACTGTCCTTCTGTCCTGACCCCTGCCCCAAGGAAAAATGAAAAATGCAAAAGAAATCACGTCCTCATAGTTTAGTTAGTTTAGTCCTTTTTTTACCACCCCGGGTAACTGCACAGGCGTGGGCAAGCTGTGGTACATTTGATGCATGGTTATAACATATAATGGTATTACATTTCAATTTTAGGCTATAACATTATTATGAGAAGTATATATCAATTACAGAAGGAACAATTTCAGTCGTTTATCTACTCATCTGCCACGCCGGTGTACAGCTGGGCGTGGAAAGGCATTGCTACATTTGATATCAGTCATGTGATTTACATTCCAAATTTAGGATATAATATAAGTATATCTTCTAAGACATCAAGGGTATGAAATAGTTACATAGTTCTCCATACCTCAAGCTAGGTGGCCTGAAAGGCTGTAACACATGGCACTCTGAGATATAATGTACAAGCGTTCGCTTATATTCTTCATTACACAGTTACACTTAGTTTTCTTCGACATTACAAACTGTACTGAGCTGCCAATACAATCTATATCCAAGCCTGATTTTTGGGGGTCACAATATCACACTGTCTTGTTCTTGTTTTATATAAACCATAGGTGAATGAATCTTGCCTAAACCGGTTTATAATGCTTTTTGCTACGCTTTCAGGGCGATGAGAATGAATTAACTCAGTCAAGTCCTCTTTAAAGGAAGCTTTAATATTGTATAAAATCCTGGAAATAGGTACCCCAAGATCTATATCCACACTTTGCTTGTCCATGCTGACTTTGTCAGGCGATCAGCATGATCATGCCTGGGATTCCAACATGCGCTGGAATCCACACAAAACGTATATCATGGGCCTCGTTCTTTTGCACGATACACGTTTATCCTGATGTCATTTGCGATATTAACTGCACCTTTGTCTAGAGTGTTCAGAGCCTGGAGAGCACTCTGTGAATCACAGAATATTACCAGAGTGCTCTCCAGGCTCTGAAAAACTCTAGACAAAGGTGCAGTCACATAGTTGGTTCTGAAAAAGAAGCGGGGATAAACCGAGACTTTAGCGACTTTCTGACGTCAACGGTTCATCTTAAATTCTGACGGGGATGGTTCACTGGGTCACAGACGGAGGCTCGTTTTCGGCGGCCCAGGGGAGCGAGGGAAACCACGCGCTGGGAATGGAAGCGCGGTAACGGGGAGGATCCCGCGATAGTGATTGTACTTGCATTGGCAATACACTCATACATAACACCCATACGCGCGCACCACACACACACACACACACACACACACACAACACACACACACAC
>NC_051393.1:33595181-33600181 GCF_015228065.2 Penaeus monodon
CACACCCCACACACCCCCACCCCACACACACACAAACAAAACCCACACACATACACATATACATACATATCATACACATATATATGCATATATATATATATATATATATATATATATATATATATATATATATATATATATTTATATATATATATCTATTATTACACATAATATATTATATATTTAAATATATATCTCTACCATACTATATATATATATTATTCTATATTATATATATATAATATATTATTATTATATATTTTATATTATCAACACACACACACACATACATACATACATATACATATACATCATTTATACATTTTCACGTTTAAATACTTCGTAAAATATAAGAGACATGCTTTGCTTCCCCATGATATACAAAACATAGGAAATATTTCGGAAACTTTCTTTTCCAGCCTTCGCACCGAAACCAAAAGTCGAGCTGCAGATATTGTTCCAATGACCTTTACATCACAGGAGATCGAAGTTATGATACAAACTTTTGCAGCAAATGACATTTCTTGCTTCAATGTCTCAGGTGTGCTGCCCCAACGCCGTCTAGATTTTCTTGGAAGTCTTCGCAGCACAGCTGGTTTCTCTCTCTCTGCCTTGCTTATCTCTTATAGTGTTCTCTCTCTCTCTTACTGTGTCTGGTTGTTTTCACTTCTGTCTATCTCCCCCCTTCTCTCCCTTCTCTCTCCCCTTTCCCCTCTCTCTCTCCTCTCTCTCTCTCTCTCTCTCTCGCTTTCTCTTTGTCTCTCGTTCTCTCATTCTTTCTCTCCCCCTCGCTCTCTCTCTTCTCTTTTTTCCTCTCTGTACCTCTCTCTGTTCTCTCTCTCTCTCTCTCTCTCTCTCTCTCTCTCTCTCTCTCTCTCTCTATATATATATATATATATATATATATATATATACATATACATGTCTCTCTGTCTATCTTTCTGCCCATCTCTGTATGTCTGTCTGTCTGTCTCTCTCTCTCTCTCTCTCTCTCTCTCTCTCTCTCTCTCTCTCTCTCTCTCTCTCTCTTCCTCTCCCTCTCTTTCTCCCTTTCTCTCTCTCTTTATATATATAATATATATATATATATATATATATATAAATATATATATATATGTATATATATAATATATATATATATATTATATATATATTTATATTTACATATATATATATTTGTATGTGTCTCTGTCTATCTTTCTGTCCTTCTCTGCATGTCTGTCTGTCTGTTTCTCTTCTCTCTCTCTCTCTCCCTCCCTCCCTCCCTCCCTCTCTCTCTCTCTCTCTCTCTCTCTCTCTCTCTCTCTCTCTGTGAGTGATTAGATGCCTTCGAGGTCACATCCTCTAGCCGCCGTGGGTGACCAATGAGTACGGTGTGCCACGCCACTTTGCTCATAGATTCTGTCTTCACCTTGATCATGGAAACAAACACTCCTCCGCTCCTCCGGAGGGCCACTCTTTAGGGCCCCCACTTTACCGGGTCAACCTCTGCTTTGCATGACGACACTTACTATCTCCGTCCACGCTACCAACGACCATCTCTAATAACGTGATGAAACCCGTCCGTGCATTTCCATTCACCACCAAGTGGGGGACACTAAAACCTCTCACAAATTGGTAATAACGTGGCGGGGATACGAATACCCTGACAAACTGGTGTCAGAGGTGGGGCCCAAAGAACTGATAAACTGTAGCAGCGAGGATGCCTACAACACAAACTCTCTCTCTCTCTCTCTGTTTCTCTCTCTCTTTCTCACTCACTCTTTCATAAAACTAATCCCCGTCCCATTCAAATGGAAATGGAATCAAGTGTCCTGACCGCCGGTCAGTGTCATGAATGCGGTCAAAGTGGAAGAACATGCGTTTTCCCCGTCTGCTCAGCGGCGAGTCGCAAAGATTAGAATGTCCTTTTTTTGGGGTGTTATATTCTACCGCAGATGGTAAAGTGTTTTTGTATGCGTGTATGTAGGAATGTATGTTTTGCATACTAAAATGTTTGTATATATGTATGTATGTTTTATGTATGTAAGTAGCGAACAGTAAATTACAGATGCCCTTTTCCCCTTTAAACCTTAGCTATATCCGATCAAGAACAACTGCAAACCCACGGACATCCACACACCTTCACAGTATCTGGGGCCTATTTCCATTAAAACAAGCAGGGAAATTACGTAATAATCATGTTTTTTGTTCCTTTTCCTTTCGCCAAAGTCCACGGGGAGTGCACTCTGCATCGCTTTACGTTAAGCTTGCCTTTGGAATAATCTGGATCAACCCTCGCATCCCTTTGTCGGCTGGTTAGAGATAGATAGATAGACAGATATATTATATATATATATATATATATATATATATATATATATATATATATATATATATAGATAGATAGGTAGATAGATAGATAGATAGATAGATAGATAGATAGATAGATAGATAGATAGAGAGAGAGAGAGAGAGAGAGAGTGAGAAAGAAACTCTCACTCTCTCTCTCTCTCTCTCTCCATCTATCTATCTATCTATCTATCTATCTATCTATCACTATCTCTCTATTTCTCTATCTCTGTCTCTGTCTCTGTCTCTGTCTCTGTCTCCCCCCCCCCCTCTCTCTCTCTCTCTCTCTCTCTCTCTCTCTCTCTCTCTCTCTCTGTGTCTCCCTCCCCCCCCTCTCTCTTTCCTCTTCTCTCTCCCTCTCTCTCTCTCTCTCTCTCTCTCTCTCTCTCTCTCTCCCTCTGTGTGTGTGTGTGTGTGTGCCACCCTCTCCTCCATCTCTCTCTCTCTCTCTCTCTCTCATCATATCACTCAGTATTTAAAGATATTTTTGTCTCTCAGTAAACCCATCATTTTACCTGCTCATTTGTATCCAACATAGACACACCCCCTTATGGAGATAATTGCCTCGGCTGCGGGACTAATTAATTCTCCGTTCTTTCAACAACGCTGGAGCAGTTCCTTTATTTCGCTGTTATTTTTTTCGGCAGGAGTTCATCCTCAAAGATCTCCATCGGGCATTTTCTGATGGAGATCCGACCCTTGGCATGTGTTCAGGAATGCGGGTTGAAGAGGGAGTGGCTTGGCCTCCTCCTCTATCACTTTTGATTCATTTCGTTTACTTTAGTACTGTTCCTCATCTGGGATGTATCTGGGGGATATTTGGGCACCACTGAATTATAACTGAGTTGCTGTATGCTCTATCTTCCCTCTTCCTTCCTTTCTTTCTCTCTTCTCCTCTCTCTCTTCCCTATTTCGTTTTCCCCTCCTTCCTTTCTTTCTCTCTTTCTCCTTCTCTCTCTCTTCCTTCTTCCATTTCCCTTCCTTCCTTTCTTTCACTCTTTCTTCTCCTCTATCTCTTTCTCCTCTTCTCTTGCCTCAGTTCCTTCCCCTCACCTTCTCCTTTTTCCCTGTTTCTTTCTGTTCTTTCCCTTCTCCCTCCCGTCCCTCCCCCATTGCGTCCCGTCCTCATTTCCGTTTCTCATTTTCTCCCTTTGCCTCATCCCTTTCCTCCTTGTCTATCGTCTCCCCTATTCCTTCCCCGATTTTTATCCCTTTATCTCTCCTACTTTTTCCCCTTTCCCCTCTTCTCCTCCTCTTCATTCCCTTCATTTGTGCTTCATTTTTTCTCATTCCTCTCCTCTCTCATTTTCTCTGTTCTTCAGTCCAGCTCTCATCGTCTCTCCCTCCTCCACGGCCCCCGTCATTTACTTCCTTCTTTCTCCTCCTTCCATTCCTGCTCTCCTCCCTCCTTTCCTCCATCTCTCCCTTAATTCCTCTCTCTCCCTCTACCCCATAATTTAATGCATTTGCTTAATTATGCAAACACTGAGTTGTATTTGGTGATGCTTTTCCATTCATTCTGCATTTGTTTGGTGGATTCATTCATTATTGATTATGTTGCATGAAAGCGGAAAAGCGTGGAAGCAATTCAAGACCTATAAACTGAGTCCCAAGAAGAAGTAATTTGAAGTAACACATCAGTCGATTATGCACCAGGCACAGGTGACATGTGGCAGGAAGGATGTGAACATGTATAAACATGCGAGACAGTGTCTACCACATATATATTTACGCAGAAAGTTTATGCGTTAATTTTATGTCTACAGCTCTAGGGACGGCGTTTGTGAATTTTTGAATGTCTTTAATTAAAGGGGAATGTGAACGACAGGTTTAGAGATTGATACTCGTCAGAGGGTTGCACCCTTCCGGCGCTCTTCGTTGTCCGGATTGGCTGTGAAGTGCTACCAAACGCCTGGTTCGTACCATATAAAAGACGGGTCAGTCCTGATAGATGGTTAACCAAGATGAGTCCGCTTGTTTAGTCTGCTGCACGCGTAGGTAAATAATTTCTGTTTGATGTATTTTTGTGAGGACTTGTAGCTTCACCTGTATTGTATTTATGAACATTTAATATTACAAGGTCTTTACGAGTGAAATTTTGTATATGCGTATTAAGGATTTTTTTTATTTATTTTTTTATTTACCGCTACGTCTGTGGGCAAGAAGCTATGCGTTCTTGAAGGGGGAAACGGGCATGCGCGAAGGTAAGTTTAGCCGGAGATTTTGCCAGATGCATATGTTTTTATTTTTTTATTTTTGCACTGCAGATATCTTAAATCCCAGTGTCTTGTTTCACTGTCCGTGGACGAGGTGGGGTTATGCGGGAACACGGCCCTCCCTCGAAAGAAAGTGCCCGCTTCCGTCCGGAGCGCCCGCAAGCGCACGTTCCCAGGCCATTATTGCCTGGCCTCCATAGCACCCCGTTAGGATGCAGGGAACATCAGCGCCGGTGGTGCGCGAGAATTACTTCCCTCGCAAGTGGCTGTGTATATCTAAGACACATTAAATGTTTTGACGATGTAAGATAATTTGTAAGTGATGTCACGAGTTAGGGCTAGTAATATTAATGACCGGATCAATACCCATATACCCATATGTCCATGTTTATGTATATTATATATATATATATATATATATATATATATATATATATATATATATATATATAT
>NC_051393.1:33626752-33629252 GCF_015228065.2 Penaeus monodon
TCAATAAACTCAATAACGGGGGGATCCTATACCCAAATGCCGTATATGACTGAAGCGACTCGAGCCAGGAATATAATATCCTGCTCTCTTCTGCGTATCTGTAATGGGCGCTCGCAAAATTCCCGAAGGATATATAAATTTTCACGAATCACACAAACGCTTGGGGGTACCCAAACATGCAAGCGACTTCAAGAGGGTGAGAAAGGTGTGATTAATAAGCGAATAATGATTCTAGCTTAAACCCTAGTCCTACATTAATTAACGGACGTAACCGCGGGTCACACCGACTCAAAGGGAGCCGAACGAACGAATAACTTCGGTTATTGCACCTACTCTCGAACGACGGAGCGCAGATCTATTAGGCGTTTACGCAACCCCGGGGCAATATCGGGCAATCCTGTGCACTATGATATGGGGGAAGATCCTACGCTATATCCAAATAATACAATTTTGTTACCTGCTTCGCTCTAGCGCCGATAGAACGTGTCACCAAAAAGCAATGTAACAATGATATGTTTGCTTCCAAAGTAGAGGGAACCAAGTGGTCATCTGTTCTACCCACGCCGCCACCGACCGGGAAAAGAGAAGTGAGGTCAGGTCAAGACAGGAAAATAACCTTTTTCTAATCCAAAGTGACCGCAAAAGAAAGAAAAGGTACGGTCAGGTCGGGGGGCGAGGGTTAGGAACGAGATAAAATGAAATGGTATTCGTGATAAGATAAAATCACGAACGCGTTAAATTCGTTGCAGATGAAACAATATAAATCTCTAAAAACGAGAGAAAATAATTAATTACTTAACTAACGAACGATATTCATGTTTGTTGATCACATACTCGATCGCACGGAAATGCGATCTGAGGTGGGAGAATAGTGGAGAACGTGCCATTTGCTGTCATTAGCACCTTTTAACCCAATAAAAAAAACAACAACGGCTTAACATATGTATGGGAGAAGGAAGGGAAAAGAAATAAGAAAAGGGCCCAAACGTGTACTTACGTGTTTTTTTCTTAGCCATGTCTTGAAGCGGTCGAGCGGATTTTCTTCGGAGATTTGCGTTCATGCTGCGAGCCGGAAGGACGCAGCGCCACCCTGCCACCAGATTGTAAAAGGCTATGCGTACTCTAGTACAGTGGCTGACAGGGACGCAAAACACACGTAAGGGGTGAAGACACGCTACACGACGAACGCTACGACTTGTCTAAAGGGTCAAAAAGCGCCGCGCGGAGGTCACGGTCAGCTGCCCGGTAGAAGGGCGAGCTGACCTACCGCGCTGGTCGCTTGACACGAACTCCCGGTCAAACGAGGTCAGATATAAAATGTGACCTCCGCCCTCGCTGAGCGGGTGGTTCTTATTTGGGACATTTGGATCCACGTGGAAAACAGCCATGTGGTCCACTGGTAATAGAAATAGAATTATCCACATCCTGTAACAGAAATAGAATTATCCACATCTTATACCCGATCCCTAGCTCGTTGTTGTCCTGGGGGTTGGAGACGGAGACTGAGGCCCAGCGTAGGGGATCACCCTACCTTGGACCTCGCCTTAACTCATTTTGAAAGGTCTTTTTCCCCCCTTTCTTTTCCCGTCTCTTCTTCATCCCCATCTTCTGTCCACTTATCCTAAGTTTTACCCTTTTTACCGCAATACTTTACCATAGCGCTATATGACTTTTGATGTCTAGCACATTTATTTGTTTTAACCACTAACCATTATTATATTTTTTTTTAGGTTTGTGGATACAGCAACGGAATTTGTCGAAAGTGACAATTCCAACTATGCTAAGTAATGAATTGTGAAAGGAACAAAAGACCAGAATAAAGTATAAGAGAGGAAAATTGTGAAAGTTAGAAAAAGAGGATCAATGACTTTTTGTCCAAGTAATAATACCGGGGAGGGGGGCGAGTTATTCGATTCCGTGTCAAATTTATTTTCCTTATATTTATCGTAATGATCATCGAGTTATAATTAGTAGGGAAAGGGAGAGTTCAAGTTAAAGTTAACCGTAGATTTGAACTGATTTAGTAAAAGAATATACCTGTCATTTTCTGATATTTATTATTGCTAATATTAAGCCCATTGTAATATGTTTATTATTATTATTATTATTATTATTATTATTATTATTATTATTATTATTATTATTATTATTATATAAAATTAAAGAAATTAGTTAAAACTGTTTTAAGACCGTTCTATCTTTTGCACACACTCAGCAGAGGAATAAATTCCGCCCCACAAGCCTTAAAACTGCTAAGTCATGCAACTCAAATCAAAAATTAGGAGTCGAAATTGGGAGTTCAAGGGGTTCCCTAAAAATTCAAAACCACGGGTGATGGCGGCGATACCATGGTAATATTATCATCATTTGTATCAGAATTGGGGTTTACAAATTGGCAGCAGTAGTAAGAATATATGGTTTGTATATAAAAATATTGCGATACGACATATACACGCATAGCGTATATATAGATACACACACACACACACACACACACACA
>NC_051393.1:33641752-33649252 GCF_015228065.2 Penaeus monodon
CACTCCGATATACCTTGCAGTTCTGGAGGATCCTCCAGCAAGTGCTAATGAGAATGTGGTTGATCTCCTTGGTCACATTACCCTCATTGCTGTACCAAGTCCAATGTTGTGGGTCAACTCTAGTACTAAGAGCCAGAAATCTTCAATTTCTGGGACCTTGCAAAATCCCGGAAAGGGAAGATATTCTTGCTGCCAGCATCAGCTCTCAAGCCATAAGGACCGAAAAACATCACATAGCTCAGGTGCAGTCAGATATTGCATTGAAGTCACCCAGAACAATGCTAATATCTCACCAAGGACAACTGGCTCTCACTGATGCAAGTTTGGCCTAAAACACCTGTTTAACATCAAGTTTATAAACATCAGTAGGAGTGTACACAGCAATAAGAAACATGAAGCCAAATGTAAGCTTCAGTCTCATTGGGCTGAAGTCTGCCGGAGATGGCTTAGGCTACTCCCTGGAGATGGTCATCTCCGAGTGAGAATATATATATATATATATATATATATATATATATATATATATATATATATATATACATACAAACACATATACACACACACACACACATGAATATACATATGTATATATGTCTATATGCATACATATGTACACACACACACACACACACACACACATATATATATATATATATATATATATATATATATATATATATATATATATATATATATATACATAAACACACACACACACACATATATATATGCATATATATATATACATATATATACATATCTATCTATCTTTCTATATATGCATACATATAGTGTGTGTGTGTGTGTGTTTATTGTCTGAATACCATTATGAAAATTTAATTCTAGTTTTGGCAATTCAACTGTATATATTTATCCTTCCGCTTTTGTGAATTAAGGTAATTGCAATCTTGCATACTGCATTGTATAACAAACATGAATTTAAAATATCAGATTTTGCATTGTGTAACCTGTCCGCGCTCATTAGACAGTGGGCTCCCCTTGTTCCCTGCGTGCTTTCACTGCGCTTGTGTACTTAAGCGGCAGAATCCGGAACTGAGTGCCGCTTGTGTCCTGTGCTCCCTCTGTGAGTTTTCACTAGAGAGGGAGGAAAGAAGGGTTCCAAACAATGATGCCTATCTTGTAAGGCATCCCCTCTGGTCTCTCCCCAGGGGTTCACACCTACCCAAGTGTTTGCCGTGCATGGCATCCCTGTGCGCTGCGGAGATGGGAGTCCTGGAGGTTGAGCAATGCCGTGCATGAGTACATCCTGCAGCTAAACACGCCTCTTTGATCCCTTATTCCAGTAAGATGGGTTGCCTAATTATGGCCCGGTCAGGCCAATCGGCTGGTCTCCTTTGGGAGGCTAGGGCCAAGCAGTCAATGTCGCCGTTGGAACTCACACTGGTCCCGTGAGTGAAAGTACAATGGCCATTGGCTGTGTATATCCTCTCACCACCTCTGTGGCTGTTAGACATTAGTTATAACATACAGTTTCCGCTTGTTGGACTCTGTGGGTGGGGATGTGAGAGGATGATATAACTGCTTATTTCATGGCAAGTAATTCTCCAAACCCCCCACAACATAGAGATATAAATGATGACGAACTGTGCAAGGCCCAGGCCACGGCAGTCACCCTGAAGCCATACATGGCTTCTAGTGGCAAAAGAAAATCCAAAGCGCAGATTGACTCTGTCAGACCTGCTGCTAAAATGTACACGACATCAGCCAAAAACATGTCTGTCTATAAGATTGATTTGGGTGCTGGCCTGGCCAGCACTGTAGCCCAGAATTTAAGCCGAAAGGGCGGCCCAGGCTGGGGACAGACTCTGAGAGAGAGTCAAAGTTTGAGAGTTCAAAGTTCCCTCTAAACCTGAAGGCTTTGATAATGCCTACCAATTGGTAAGAGCATTGGAGATGCAGAGAAAAATCTGGATGTCAATCCAGGTTGCCAGAGACCAGGGCATGATTATCATGCCCAAAGACCAAGCTACACTGAATTTCCTGTAAGAAGCCTAAATGTGGTGTCTGTAACAAGGCAAATAACACCGAGGTGAGCCTTGAGACACAAGGAAGGGCAAATGGACACAAGAACCAAATGTCCCAACTGTGCCAAGAGGCATCACGCCTGGAGCTTGGCTTGCTCTGCCAGGAAAGAGGCAGCCCTTAGGCGGCAAGAGGTTGCTAAAAAGCAACCAGACTTTGTTCTTGCTTCCCCAGATACCCATGTCTGGGGACAGAACAAAAGAGAAAAGGCTTCCCGACCTCCTAAGAGGAAGGAAGCTCCTCCACAGCCGACACCAGATATCTCCAATAAAAAGGAACTTCCGACCATTTCAAAAGAGCAGAAAAACAACCACAGGAATGACGATAATCTGTTTGACGAGGAAAGATATGACTTCTGTTGACTGCTGTAGTCACTGCAGTAATAACAGCTTTGGGGGAGGTCAAATGAGGTGGAGAAGGCAGTCATGGTTGCCATGACGGCAATGACCCAGACTGTTGCAGTCTTGAAAGGGAGGAAGCTGAACAGAGCCAAAGCAGCCCCACCCTCACCCCAGGATGAGACTCCCCTACCCACTCTAACCCTGGCCATGCCCTCACAGGCAGAAACAAAACAAACTGAATCTGTGCAGCCAGTGCCAGAATAAGCTGACCATACCCAAGCAAAGTCAGCAAAGAGAAAAGGCACACAAACCAAGCCTGAAGTGAGAAAAGCCAAACTCACAAAAGTCAGAGCTACCAGAGGCTCTCTACCTCCCAGTGGAACCAAGGATAGCCTGACAAACAGCCCAAAACCATATGGTGATCCCTCAACTAGTGAGGACTTCACAATGGAGTTGTCAGACTCCGATATAACAGACTCTGAATCCAAATACAAAGACATCTCTGATGCAACCAAGTAACATCATGACACAATCTAAGCATACTACAGTGGAACATCTATGGCTTTAATACAAAGATTGCCATCCTCCACGCAATTGTGCAATCAAGGAACATTGACATTGTCATACTGTAGGAGACATTAATAGAGGGGACTGTTTACTTCTCAGGGTATCATGTCTTCTTCCTGGCAAGCACAACTGGCAAAAGAGGTTTGATCACCCTGGTCAGAGCAACAATTGCTTGTCCACAATAGCCGATGCACCCCACTGTGGAGAGGATGTTGAAAACTCTTGCTGTTGAGATTCACCTGGCTGGGGGCCCCCTCAAGCTGTATAATGTGTACAGCAAGCCAGGCTGTAGGAGCTTAGACATCAGCCAAGTCCATGCTACTACAGCACACCACCCAATCCTGCAGGGCACCAGATGGGGCAGGCCTTCACATAGCCAACATGCTTCAGACTTTCCCCAAGATCGCTCTTCTCAATATTCAAGAGACAACACATGTCAGAAGAAGGGTCCTAGACTTCGCCTTGGCCACTGTGGCTCTGGTGGAGAGAATTAGATGGTGTGTCAATGAGACTGTAAGAAGTGATCATTATGGCACTGTTACTACCCTCATGGATGCTGGCCTAGCTCAAATGCCACAACCAAATCCAAGATGGAAAACAGACAAGACCAACTGGCAAGCCTTTCAGGATGCCTTGGCCCACTGTCTTAGAAGCAATGAACCCCCACAGAGTGATAACATGTAAGCACTTGAAGCCAGACTTATCAGTGCCATAAATCAAGCAGCCTCACAGACTATACCTAAAACTTGGCCATGGTCCAGGAGTTATAAAGATGCCTGGTACTTTAAATTACAAGATTAAGGAAGTCAACCACAGATTGAAAGTGTAGAAAACATTTTCAAAGGCAAATAAGCCCTGACAACCAAGCCATCCCAAGGGAAGCAATCAGGGGTGCCAAGGAAACTGCCATAAGAGTCAGGCAGGAAAAGTGGCTGGAATGGTGTGAGTCCTTTAACCTTAAAGAGCTGTGGTAATGTGTCAGGCGAGCTACTAGCCACTCGACCCCAAGGTGTACACACCACACCCCTCAGTCAGAAGCAAACAGACTGGTGCATGAGTTCTCTGTAAGAATAAGCAGCAACTGTCTGCCAGCCGAACTGAGGGCAAACCAAGAAAGCTTACAACCAGGCAGACTTGCTCATATCGGGGAAAGGGCAGTCGAACCCAATAACTCAGATGTTATCTTCTCTCTGAGAAAAGCCTAGTGCTGTCTGAACCTTGTATCTGAGGAGTGCTATAGGACAGGACTAAAGATCTCTGAAGCCAAATCTAAAGCCATAACTCTGAGACAAATTGTTCTAGTGGGGTGGGTGCTTCATGCGCAAGGTGATGTGAAGTGATGGTGTGGTAGCCTAGATAGTGTTAAGTGCTTGCATGCCTTCTTGCTTACAGCTGCCACCACTGGCTAGCCTAGTGCAAAAAGGAAGCAGCTCTGCATAAGTCGCCCCTACCAGTTCACAGCCTCTCCATCATCAAGACTTCTGCAGTACCTCCTCGTGGCCACCCATGGGTAACTGGGCACTTTGCGGTTCGAGGCTAAACTGTAGGGAATCTTGGAGCAGCAGGAGGCCCAAGAGGTATGGAGTAATGGCCCCCAGCGTGTGGACACGCCCTGGCTCCGTACCAACCCCTGCCCCCCTAGCCATCCTGTGGTAGTTGGGTGGCTCAGGGGACATGGGCATTACAATCCCTCCTCTTCCTAGATAACTCTCCAGCATCTTCTCAATTAAATGGATATGCAGGGGGGAGGGGTGCTGTCTCTCCCACCCAGCAAGCAAGGCAGGCTGTGGGTCCTGTTGGGAGGACAAATGTCGGGGTGCTGGATGGGAACAAGAGTTACTTGTCCTGCCTGCGCCCCAGCAAGCACCAACCCACCATGAAGCTTGTGGGGCAAAGCCCTTGGGAACCCCACAGCCCGCCGACCCCCTTTATTTGAGGCATCATCAGTGGGAGCGGCAGAGGTGGTGCACCTGGTGTGACGTCCCGAGGCTTAACCTCGGGTGAGCTTTCTGGGTAGGTGCTTGGAACATCTGGTCCTTGCAGCAGGATGAGAGGTTACCTCTGCTATTGAGGGAATTGGAGCGACTGGGAGTTGAGGTGGCTGCCCTCTCAGAGGTGAGAAGACCTGGCAGCAGCACGATCAGTATGGGTGGGTACACCTACTACTGGTTGAGCTGCAGTGATGGTCACCATCTCCAGTCGACATCAGCCCTTGGTAGTTGAGGTGACACTGGTTTATGAGGGTATTATGGCATTGAGACTGAAGCATGCCATTGGCTTCATGTTTCTTATTGCAGTATGTACTCCTATTGATGATTGCAAACTCAATGTGAAAGAGGCATTCTATGCCAAACCCTCATCTGTGGCAGACAATATTCGCATTGTTCTGGGCAACTTCAGTGTGCTATCTGGTTGTGACTGAGCTGACTATGAGATGTCTGTCGGGCCCAATGGCTCGGGAACTGATTCCAGCAGTGAGAACAGCCTCCTTCTCCGGGACTTTGCTAGGTTCCAGAGAATGAGGATCTCTGGCTCCTGGTACCAGTGCTCCAATCCGCATCGCTGGACATAGTATAGCAATACGGGTAGAGTGGGCAAGGAGATCGACCATATTCTTGTTGCCATGCGATGAAGGATCCTCCAGAACTGTAGAGTTTATCGGAGTGCCGAGTTCTGTGGTACTGACCATAGGCTGGTTCTGGCTACCTTACGATTCCACTTCAAAACTCCCCGTCACTCCAGTGGCCACTCTAAGGTGTTTCACTTGGAGGAAGGGTTCACCATGGCAGTCTCTGACCAATTCACAGAACTTGACAACCTGATGGACCCTGTTTCTCTGTGAGAGTTCTTCAAGTGCAAAACACTCAAAGCAGCCCAGGAGTCCATTGGCATACGCCTGAGGGCAAGGCAGAATTCCATATCACTGGAGACATTGAAACGTGTTACATGGTTCGGCTCAACGGGAAACAGGTCTTGCCTTGCTCTTTGGTGCATAGGGTTCGGACACTGCTTAAAAGGGACAAGGAACATTTCATCAGGAATCTTACTGAGGATGTTGAAGGCCATTTCTTGGTGAATGACCTTTGCCCTGCCTACCAAGCCCTGAGAAAGCTGACCTCTAAGCCGTCCTCACAGATGCAGTCCGATCACTGGATGGAAAGATCATCTCAGATCATGTTGGGTTTGTGAACGTTGGGCTGAGTATTTTGAGCAGTCGCACCAGGTAGACCCTCTAACAGTTAGCTTGGATGCAAGCAATATCACAATACCTGTGCCGGACCCACCTATCAGCGAGGAACCTCCTACCCTAACGGAGGTTAGGATGCCGATTTCCAAACTGGAGATGGGAAAGCTTCTGGCATTTGTGATATCCCTGCTGAACTTCTAAAGGCTGGGGGTGAAGCCTCCGGGCTAGTACAGTGATAACGTGTCGGCCTCTGATCCGAGGGTCGGCGGTTCGCGAGAAGTTGAAACTGTTGCCTGGAGGTCACTGCTGTGGGTGGGCACCACGTCGGGTAAGGACTAGGTTCAGCCAAGTTAGCACCGGCTGACACATGTGAGCGAGTCGGCATTAGTCGACACAGGCTGGGCTCCCCTCATGGCATAGCCCGGGCGAGACTAAGCTTTTCATATCGGACTTATCCTTAGCTGGGGTTGAACCTATGGCTCGGGGCTTGCATACAGTTTTGAAGGCCATCTAGCAGTCTGGTACCATTCCCCCTGACCTGTTGAGGGGCGTGGTCATCCCTCTCTGGAAGGGGAAAGAGTATTGTTGGAACTGTAGCAATTACCGTGGCATTACATTGCTCAGCCTACCAGGCAAAGTTTTCGCCCACATTTTCTGAAATGGATCCACAACCACCTACTGAGGTATCAGAGACCTGACCAGTCTGGATTCACTCCTGGCAAGTCCACAATAGCGCTTTGTGGAATGCCGTCGTGAGTTTGGTTGTGGGTTGCTCGCAGTCTACATCGACAAGAAGGCATTTGACTTGGTGCATTGTGAATTGCTATGGGAGGTCCTGAGACTCAGGGGAATTCTGATGCAGATTATTGGCCTAATAGCAAGCCTTTATATGGTACTGAAAGTGCTGTAAAGTGTGGTGCAGGTCTATCAATCTTCTTCCCTATTAATTTAGGGGTGAGGCAAGGCTGTGTCCTTGCACCAACACCTGCATAGACTGGACAATGGGCAGAGCTACTACCTAAAGTCAGTGATGAGCAACACTGGGCAATACCAAGATCTCAGATCTTGACTTTGCTGATGATGTTGCTATCCTGTCTGAGTCCATGGAATCACTTGTGGTGGCTCTTGATGCATTTAGCAATGAGGTGAAGGCCTTAGGCCTAGAGGTCTCCTGGACCAAGACCAAGATTCACGACTTTGGGGGCCTGTTAGGGGAACCCGTTCAGTCGATCCATGCTCGCGACGAGGACGTTGAAGTTACAGAGAGTTTTACATACCTTGGTAGCGTAGTCCGTATCTCTGGACTGTCAGACCAAGAATTCAATAGAAGGACTGGTCTGGCAACAGAAGCCATGAACTCGA
>NC_051393.1:33654252-33671752 GCF_015228065.2 Penaeus monodon
AAACTAAGCTATATGTTAATAAATTGAGAAAATGCCTGAGACTAACCTAAAAGTTCAGATTAAGAGTCACGAAATTCGATCTACCACCACAGGTTCAGAAGCGGTAAAAGAGCATAAAGCCGCCTGAATTTTGGACAGTTCTCTCCCTTTCTCCTTGAGCTCGTACACTCTTCAGTGTCCGCCCAAGTTGCTGAAGGCACGAGAGATTTTGGGTGTTGCATGTAGAGATGTAAATAAAGAAAAGGGGAGAAAAACATCTTGATATTGTTAAGTTTGACTAAAAGAAATGGACCTTAATTTTGTTACATAGATTTCAAATTAGTCTTTGAAAGATATGTTTGAACTCTATCCATATAAATTCATAATAGAACTTCGTAAAGAGGAAAACTTACTTAAAATGATTATAATCTAGACCACATGGTATAGAGAGGAGATCTCTACTGTTTGCTTCTTAAAATAAGTCGAGGCATGCTTGTCTGATCTATACGCTTGTGTATAGCCAGTTAAACACTATATTTTTACTGAACAAGAAACCGCTACCTGTCAGTGTGCTCCTTTAAATTTCTTTTACTAAGGTGGTTGTTTTGACATAGTAGTATAGTAGATGATAGTTGGTCATCTAGTATGGCTGGGTGCAGAAGATGAGGTCCGGGATCAACTGGGGAGCCGGCAGGCTCCCCAGTCGGCTAAGGACTGGGCAGTCCTTGTGGTGCTGCTCCTGTTGTCTGCTCTGCTAGAGGATCGGGGAATGCTCATCTCGTTTTGGGCTCTGTGGCTTAAATACACTAGCGCTGTGTAAGCGCGCAGGGAACAAGGGGAGCCCGCTGTCCAATGAGCGCGGACATGGCTGTGAACCTGATGTGACCCAACCTGGGAAACTATGCTGAACTCCAGGTCGTGCTGCTACAGGTACTCCCCCTCCAGAGAGTGAGCAAAGCGAGCGAACGAAATACCATAACGTGGTGTTATGTTATGTTGGGTGTTGGTGGTGAAGTCGGAGATCAACGGGGGAGCCGGAAGGCTTCCCAGTCGGCTAAGGACTGGGCAGTCCTTGTGGTGCTGCTGCTGTTGTCTGCTCTGCTAGAGGATCGGGGAATACTCATCTCGTTTTGGGCTCTGTGGCTTAAGTACAGAGAACGAGGGGAGCCCACTGTCCAATGAGCGCGGACATGGCTGTGGACCTGATGTGACCCAACCTGGGAAACTATCCTGAACTCCAGGTTGCGGGGTCGTGCTGCTACAGTAGCCTACGTATTGCGCCTCTAGGAACCTAACTGCTCGGCAAAGGGCCAGCCACACTGTAGTACCTTAGACATCAGCCAGGTCTGTGCTTCTGCAGCACATGACCGAGCGATCACAGGGGGAGACTTCAATGCACACCACCCCATCCTGGCTCCCTGCTGGGCACCGGATGTGGCTGGCTATCACACAGCCAACATGCTTGAGACATTCCCCGAGATCGCTCTCCTCAGTAACCAAGAGCCAACGCATGTCAGAGGAGGGGTCCTAGACCTCACGCTGGCCACTGCAACTCTGGTGGAGAGGATTGGCTCATGTGTCGATGAAACCGTCACTAGTGACCATTACGGCACTATAACTACCCTCATGTATAGTGGCCCAGCCGAAATGCCACGACCGAATTCAAGATGGAAACCAGACAAGGCCAATTGGCAGGCATTCCAGAACGCCTTGGCCCGCTGTCTTAAAAGCAATGAACCCACACAAAGTGAAAATGTGGAAGTGCTACAAGCTAGACTTGTAAATGCCACTGATGAGGCAGCCTCACTGACCATACCCAAAACTCGGCCTTGGTTTAGGAGTCACAAAGACGCCTGGTACTTCAATGACGAGATTAGGGAGGTCAACCACAGGGTAAATATGTGCCGAAAACATTTCCGAAGACAAAGAACCCCCGACAACCTAGCCCTCTTAAGGGTGGTTGTCAGGGATGCCAAGGAAACTGCCAGCAGAGTCAGGCAGGAAAAGTGGCTGGAATGGTGTGAGTCCTTCGACCACCATACCACCCTCTCAGAGCTATGGAAACGCTCAGCCCCGAGATGCATGCACCATGACCCCCAGTCAGAGGCGAACAGACTGACGCACGAGGTCTCTGTGAAAACAAGTAGCAACAGCCTGCCAGCCGAACTGAGGGCAAGACAAGAACGCCTACAACCAGACAGACTTGCTCATATCAGAGAAATGGCAGCCGAACCCAATAACTCAGACGTTATCTTTTCTCTGAGGGAACTAAGAAATGCATATAAAACCAGTTGTAACACAGCCCCGGGCTCTGATGGGATCTCGTACCCCATCATTTCCCACCTGGGACTAGTAGGTGAGCTTGCATTCCTGCAACTCATCAACAAGTCCTGGGAAACTTCCACTCTACCCCAGAGTTGGAAGGGGGCTACCATAGTTCCCATCCCTAAACCAAAGGAGCCAGGGAAGTACTGCCACATCTCTCTCCTCAGCTGTCTGGCCAAGACGGCCGAGAGGATGGTTCTGAACCGGCTCCATGGAAAATGGGACCCCCACATGAACACCTCCACGGGTTCACCAGGGGCATGAGCACAGCGCACAGCATAGCCATGCTCTTGAGCACAATAAGCACGGGCACATCTGTGGTAGTATTCCTTGACCTGGAGAAGGCTTTTGAATTGGCAAGTCCTCTTGCCATTCAGGAGAGCCTGATCCAAAAAGGAATCAGAGGTAAGCTCTTGGCTTGGATAGGTGACTACTTTAGGAATAGAACAGCCAGTTTCATCTCCGCTCCTTAAAGATGTCGTCCGTCTTGCCAAGTCTACTTACATATCGTGTGCAGGATCTGTGTTCGCCGGTGCGGTGTTGAGGTCACGCTATTTATTTGTTTATTTATGTGTCTATTGTACTTGTTATTATATTTACCATGCATTGCTGTCATTATTATTCTCGTTCTCTTTTTTATTCTTATTATCATTACTATTAGTATCATTATTAATATTGTTATTGTTCTTATTAGTAAAATCATTATCCTCATCAGTATAACATTGATAATGATGATGATAATAATAATGATAATGACAGTAAGAACAATAATGCTCCTAATGATAATGGTGATGAGGATGATAATGATAATAATAATAATAATAATAATAATAATAATAATAATGATAACAATGATAATGATAATAATAATATCATTATTATTATTATCATTATTATTATTATTATTATTATTATTATTATTATTATTATTATTATTGTTATTATATTATTATTATTATTATCATTATTATTATAATTATCATTATTATTATTATTATTGTTGTTTGTTGTTATTATTATTATTATTATTATTATTATTATTATTATTATTATTATTATTATTATTATTATTATTATTATTATTACTACTACTACTACTACTACTACTGTTATTACCATCATCATCATCATCATCATCATCATCATCATCATCATCATCATCATCATCATCATCATCATCATCATCATCATCATCATCATCATCATCATCACCATCACCATCACCATCACCATCACTATCACCATCACCAATATTAATAATAGTAATAATAATACAGATAGTAATAATAATAATAATAATAATAATAATAATAATAATAATAATAATAATAATAATAATAATAATAGTAATAATAATAATATTTTTATTTTTCATTTAATTTTATTTTGACTATTATTCACATTGTTATTATCATAATTTTCGTCAGCATTATTATTACCACTATTATTGTCATCTTCATCATTAAAATAATGATTATAATAATAATAACTGTAATAATAATGATAATGATAGCAATTCTTATTCTTATTACTGTCATTACTAATATTAATATTGCCATAATGTTCATTACAGTTATTATTATCATTAATATTATCTTTATCATTATTATTTTCATTATTATCATTTTGCTTATTATTATCATTGAATCATCTTCATTATTATTATTATTATTATCATTATTATTACTATCATTATCATCCTGATTTTAATCAATAAGGATGATATTTCTACCATTAGAATTAGTATTATTATCAGTATTAATCATACTCATTACCAATATTGCTATTAATATCATTATCATTATTGTCATGTTAATGATGATGATGATGATGAGAGTACTCTCCAAGCTCTGAACACTCTAGACAACGTTGCAGGAAATATTGCAAATGGCATCAGGATAAAAGTTTATCGTGCAGAAGAACGAGGTCATGATATACATTTTGTGTGCATTCCATCGTAAGCTGGAATATTACGCATGATCTTGCTGATCGCCTAACAAAATCAACATCTGACAAGCAGAGTGGATATAGATCCTGTAGTAGCTCTTACTAGAATTTTACACATCATTAAAACTTCCTTCAAAGGGGATTTCACTGAGTTAGTTAATTTTCAACAGACTGAAAGCTGTAGCATAAAGCACTATGACCGGTTTACGCCTGATTTATTCATCTATGGTTTATACAAAACAAGATTAAGATAATGTGATATTGTGACCGCAAGAATTAAGCTTGGATATAGATTGTGTTGGCAGGTCAGTACAGTTTGTAATGTCGAAGAAACTAAGTGTAAACTGTGAAATGAAGAATATAAGCGAAGATGTGTTACAGCCTTTCAGACCACCTAGCATGAAGCACGGAGAACTATGTTATTATTTCATATCATCTGATGTCTTAGAAGATATATTTATGTTGTGGCAATGCCGTTCCAAGCTGTACGCCGGCGTGGTAGATGAGTAAATAAAGGACTCTGTAATAGAGAGTAAAGATCATTATAATGTTATAGCCTACAATTCCAATGATGCTATGACCATGCATCAAATGTACTACAGCTTGCTGACACCTGTGCAGTTAGTCAGTGTGGTAATTAAAAGACTAAACTAAGCTATATGTTAATAAATTGAGAAAATGCCTGAGACTAACCTAAAAGTTCAGATTAAGAGTCACGAAATTCGATCTACCACCACAGGTTCAGAAGCGGTAAAAGAGCATAAAGCCGCCTGAATTTTGGACAGTTCTCTCCCTTTCTCCTTGAGCTCGTACACTCTTCAGTGTCCGCCCAAGTTGCTGAAGGCACGAGAGATTTTGGGTGTTGCATGTAGAGATGTAAATAAAGAAAAGGGGAGAAAAACATCTTGATATTGTTAAGTTTGACTAAAAGAAATGGACCTTAATTTTGTTACATAGATTTCAAATTAGTCTTTGAAAGATATGTTTGAACTCTATCCATATAAATTCATAATAGAACTTCGAAAAGAGGAAAACTTACTTAAAATGATTATAATCTAGACCACATGGTATAGAGAGGAGATCTCTACTGTTTGCTTCTTAAAATAAGTCGAGGCATGCTTGTCTGATCTATACGCTTGTGTATAGCCAGTTAAACACTATATTTTTACTGAACAAGAAACCGCTACCTGTCAGTGTGCTCCTTTAAATTTCTTTTACTAAGGTGGTTGTTTTGACATAGTAGTATAGTAGATGATAGTTGGTCATCTAGTATGGCTGGGTGCAGAAGATGAGGTCCGGGATCAACTGGGGAGCCGGCAGGCTCCCCAGTCGGCTAAGGACTGGGCAGTCCTTGTGGTGCTGCTCCTGTTGTCTGCTCTGCTAGAGGATCGGGGAATGCTCATCTCGTTTTGGGCTCTGTGGCTTAAATACACTAGCGCTGTGTAAGCGTGCAGGGAACAAGGGGAGCCCGCTGTCCAATGAGCGCGGACATGGCTGTGAACCTGATGTGACCCAACCTGGGAAACTATGCTGAACTCCAGGTCGTGCTGCTACAGGTACTCCCCCTCCAGAGAGTGAGCAAAGCGAGCGAACGAAATACCATAACGTGGTGTTATGTTATGTTGGGTGTTGGTGGTGAAGTCGGAGATCAACGGGGGAGCCGGAAGGCTTCCCAGTCGGCTAAGGACTGGGCAGTCCTTGTGGTGCTGCTGCTGTTGTCTGCTCTGCTAGAGGATCGGGGAATACTCATCTCGTTTGGGCTCTGTGGCTTAAGTACAGAGAACGAGGGGAGCCCACTGTCCAATGAGCGCGGACATGGCTGTGGACCTGATGTGACCCAACCTGGGAAACTATCCTGAACTCCAGGTTGCGGGGTCGTGCTGCTACAGTAGCCTACGTATTGCGCCTCTAGGAACCTAACTGCTCGCAAAGGCCAGCCACACTGTAGTACCTTAGACATCAGCCAGGTCTGTGCTTCTGCAGCACATGACCGAGCGATCACAGGGGAGACTTCATGCACACCACCCCATCCTGCTCCCTGCTGGGCACCGGATGTGGCTGGCTATCACACAGCCAACATGCTTGAGACATTCCCCGAGATCGCTCTCCTCAGTAACCAAGAGCCAACGCATGTCAGAGGAGGGGTCCTAGACCTCACGCTGGCCACTGCAACTCTGGTGGAGAGGATTGGCTCATGTGTCGATGAAACCGTCACTAGTGACCATTACGGCACTATAACTACCCTCATGTATAGTGGCCCAGCCGAAATGCCACGACCGAATTCAAGATGGAAACCAGACAAGGCCAATTGGCAGGCATTCCAGAACGCCTTGGCCCGCTGTCTTAAAAGCAATGAACCCACACAAAGTGAAAATGTGGAAGTGCTACAAGCTAGACTTGTAAATGCCACTGATGAGGCAGCCTCACTGACCATACCCAAAACTCGGCCTTGGTTTAGGAGTCACAAAGACGCCTGGTACTTCAATGACGAGATTAGGGAGGTCAACCACAGGGTAAATATGTGCCGAAAACATTTCCGAAGACAAAGAACCCCCGACAACCTAGCCCTCTTAAGGGTGGTTGTCAGGGATGCCAAGGAAACTGCCAGCAGAGTCAGGCAGGAAAAGTGGCTGGAATGGTGTGAGTCCTTCGACCACCATACCACCCTCTCAGAGCTATGGCAACAGGTCAACGCTCAGCCCCGAGATGCATGCACCATGACCCCCAGTCAGAGGCGAACAGACTGACGCACGAGGTCTCTGTGAAAACAAGTAGCAACAGCCTGCCAGCCGAACTGAGGGCAAGACAAGAACGCCTACAACCAGACAGACTTGCTCATATCAGAGAAATGGCAGCCGAACCCAATAACTCAGACGTTATCTTTTCTCTGAGGGAACTAAGAAATGCATATAAAACCAGTTGTAACACAGCCCCGGCTCTGATGGGATCTCGTACCCCATCATTTCCCACCTGGGGCTAGTAGGTGATCTTGTATTCATGCAACTCATCAACAAGTCCTGGGAAACTTCCACTCTACTCCAGAGTTGGAAGGGGGCTACCATAGTTCCCATCCCTAAACCAAAGGAGCCAGGGAAGTACTGCCACATCTCTCTCCTCAGCTGTCTGGCCAAGACGGCCGAGAGGATGGTTCTGAACCGGCTCCTATGGAAAATGGGACCCCCACATGAACACCTCCACGGGTTCACCAGGGGCATGAGCACAGCGCACAGCATAGCCATGCTCTTGAGCACAATAAGCACGGGCACATCTGTGGTAGTATTCCTTGACCTGGAGAAGGCTTTTGAATTGGCAAGTCCTCTTGCCATTCAGGAAAGCCTGATCCAAAAAGGAATCAGAGGTAAGCTCTTGGCTTGGATAGGTGACTACTTTAGGAATAGAACAGCCAAGGTCACCTATCACAGCACATGCCACTAGAGAATGGAATGCCACAGGGTGGGGTTCTCAGTCCAGCCCTCTTTAACATATTAATGTCCTGTATCCTCAACATAAACCTCCCAGTGGGGTGCAAGATCATTTCCTATGCAGACGATCTTGCTATCATCTGCACTGGAGCACACTACCTAAACAAAGCCCAGCGTTGTCTGGATCTCATATCCAAGATCCTGTAGGACAGGACTAAAGATCTCTGCAGCCAAATCTAAAGCCATGGCTCTGAGGCAGAGAGTTCAAGGCACAAGTCTGAAAATTCAGGGAATGGACTTGTACCTGGTTGACCAAACAAAATCAAGATTGTCCGTCATGAGAGCAATGAGTGGAAGACGCATAGGGGCCAAATCATTCTATGTACATACTAAGATCATTCTATGTACATGCTGTCAGGCCCATTGTAGATTATGCCTCCCTTGCTCTGATTGGCATTAAGAAAAAATATAAAGACCAACTGGAGACAGTCCAAAACGAAGCTACCAGGTTCATTCTGGGTGCCCCAAGGTGGGCGAAGGTCCTCAACCTCCTACTAGAGGCTAACATTCTCCACCTGGACTCACGAATCGATCTAATGGCAGCACAATTTTTATCAAAGGTCATCCAGGCTCCCAGGAGCCTGGATGACATAAAATAGTTAGACGCCTAGAACAAGATAACGAGCTGTTTGCAAACAACTCCTGGCTGTCTCATACAGCCAGGGTGTTAATTCGCCATCAGCTCAAAGAACCGCTTCTTGCCAAGGGCATGGACTCCCCCCACCCTGACTTTGTTGAAGCTCCGCCGTGGGCACAATCCTCGATAGAGTTTCTCGGTTTTGGCAACCAAAAAGAATGAATATTCCATGCCTAGCCTAAAGGCAGTAACCCACAGGGTCATTGCAACCATCACTCCTCTGGGTAGCAGAACATACTGCACGGATGGATCGGTCGATCCCTTGACCCACCCTGCAGGCGCCGGCTTCGAATCAAGAGATGCCACAAAATCCATGAGGGTAACAGACAACGCCTCCTCGCTACAGGCAGTGGCAGTTGCTATCATGGGAGCACTGAGCCACGCGTCCATAAGGGAAGGACACGTGGTCATACATACAGCCTTCAAAGGAACCATCGACTGTCTTCAACAGCGCTCACCCACTGACAATATCTACCTTCTGACTACCATCAGCGCACTGGCACAGAGAATTCTTGCACAGGGTAGAAGAATTATCATAAACTGGGTTCCCAGCCAAATAGGGATCAGAGGGAATGAGCTTGCTGACAGACTAGCCGATGTTGGCAGGGGTATGCCCCCTAATCCCATGATAATACATCAGAGCCGAAAATTACTTAGGAAGAAGAGTATGGTGATGGCAACCTCCTTCCTGCTGCAGCTTCACAGAGAGGAAACGAGATCCTCCCCCTCACCACTGGCACTCTCTGAAATAAACAACAGAGGTACCGAAGTCATTCTGCATGAGCCGAACGCCACACTTGTACATTACTTAGAGAATTGTGTACACATGCAATTCCTGAGACAAGGCCCGCAGAACACAGCCGTCGTGCTGGTAAAGAGATTATGCGAGATGCTTACACCTCGGCTACAGGAGCGCCTGCTGGCAATCCCATCGCCACGGTAAGCACCGAGTGTCAGAGAACCAAATGAGACAGCCATAAAAAGCTGACACAGGCCGGGCCATAAGTGAAAGGCCCGGGCGAAGCCAGAACTTCGCAAATCTCGAACGAACGCAGGGGGCCGTTAGAGCTAGACTTTCCATATTGGACTGAGATGCCCTGTCCTCCGCCGCCTTTCGCCACCTGTAGGTATGTTATTGTTATAATAGTTGATTTTCCTCTTGATGGTTGTCCGATAATATTTACCCCGAACCTTGCTGTAGGGGAGTTTTCAGGTGAACTTTTCCATTTACTGAATTTAGGTTAACATATCAAAAGATAGATAAGGATAGAGAGAGGATGATTACTGGATTCCCAGCACTAGACTTGCAACTCGAATCAGTTCAATGTTAGAACAAACAAAAAAAATCTATGTAAAATATTTTGAATTACTACCTTGATGTGCACCTACGAGACAACCGTTATTGCCTCACTGATAAGGTTTAAGTGAATGCCTGTTAAGACTTGCTATAAATTCTAAGCTCATTAATAATTGCCAACCTATTATGTGAATAAAATCCTGACATAAGGTCTGATTTTGAATTCAAATTTTTGATTTGTAATAAGGAGATGGTGTTAGATGCAAACGCTGCACTTCTCAGACAGCCGCGCCTAAGCAAGTGCTGAATTAAACACACAAACCTAAGGCTTTGTTTACTATTTCAAACACAGCTTCTTAGGTAAAGATTTGCAAATGCATAAAATCTTTCCGGCTCTTTGTTTCTTTCCTATTGTTAAAAAGATGCTTGTTCACTTGGTGGCTATGATGCCTTGCTTGTTTGCAGTAAATTCCTTTTGTTTTAAAAGCATTTTGAAATGAACAAAAGCTGATGTTATGTGCATAGTAAAACCTTTGATTATAATGGAGCAAAATATATTGAGAAAGAATAAGGAATCCAGATTTCTGCTCCGTCATTGAAAGCATCTAAGTCAAGGACAAATTATCGGGACAGACTAAAATGAATGTAGAAAAACGAATGTAGGAAAACGAATGACTAGCATAACACTGTAAACAGTGGGATGATACGGTTTTGAGCAAAATCAAAGTGGAATATCAGTGTCTCCAGTGTTCTGAAAGTGGAATGTCAGTGTTTCCAGTGTTCTGAAAGTGGAATGTCAGTGTTTCCAGTGTTCTGAAAGCGGAATGTCAGTGTTTCCAGTGCAAAGAAAGCGGAATGTCAGTGTTTCCAGTAGTAAGAAAGTGGAATGTCAGTGTTTCCAGTGTTCTGAAAGTGGAATGTCAGTGTTTCCAGTGTTCTGAAAGCGGAATGTCAGTGTTTCCAGTGCAAAGAGAGCGGAATGTCAGTGTTTCCAGTACTAAGAAAGTGGAATGTCAGTGTTTCCAGTGTTCTGAAAGCGGAATGTCAGTGTTTCCAGTGTTCTGAAAGCGGAATGTCAGTGTTTCCAGTGCTAAGAGAGCGGAATGTCAGTGTTTCCAGTGTTCTGAAAGCGGAATGTCAGTGTTTCCAGTGCTAAGAAAGCGGAATGTCAGTGTTTCCAGTGCTAAGAAAGCGGAATGTCAGTGTTTCCAGTGTTCTACAAATGGAACGTCAGTGTTTCCAGAGTTCTGAAAGCGGAATGTCAGTGTTTCCAATGTTCTGAAAGCAGAATGTCATTGTTTCCAGTATTCGGAAAGTGGAATGTCAGTGTTTCCAGTGCTCTGAGAGCTGAATGTCGGTGTTTTCAGTATTCTGAAAGTGGAATGTCAGTGTTTCCTGTGTTCTGAAAGCGGAATATCAGTGTTTCCAGTGTTCTGAAAGCGGAATGTCAGTGTTTTCAGTGTTCTGAAAGCGGAATGTGTGTTTCTGAACACTGGAAACACTGACATTCCGCTTTCTGAACACTGGAAACACTGACATTCCGCTTTCAAGCACTGGAAACACTGACATTCCGCTTTCTGAGTACTGGAAACACTGACATTCCGCTTTCTTAGTACTGGAAACACTGACATTCCGCTTTCTTAGTACTGGAAACACTGACATTCCGCTTTCTGAGTACTGGAAACACTGACATTCCGCTTTCTGAGAACTGGAAACACTGACATTCTGCTTTCTGAGTATTGGAAACACTGACATTCTGCTTTCTTAGTACTGGAAACACTGACATTCCGATTTGTTAGTACTGGAAACACTGACATTCCGCTTTCTGAGTACTGGAAACACTGACATTCCTGTTTCTTAGTACTGGAAACACTGACATCCCGCTTTCTTAGTACTGGAAACACTGACATTCCGTTTTCTTAGTACTGGAAACACTGACATTCTGCTTTCTTAGTACTGGAAGCACTGACATTCCGCTTTGTTAGCACTGGAAACACTGACATTCCGCTTTCTTAGTACTGGAAACACTGACATTCCGCTTTCTTAGCACTGGAAACACTGACATTCCGCTTTCTTAGCACTGGAAACACTGAGATTCCGCTTTTTGAGTACTGGAAACACTGGCATTCCGCTTTCTGAGTACTGGAAACACTGACATTCCGCTTTCTGAGTACTGGAAACACTGACATTCCGCTTTCTGAGTACTGGAAACACTGGCATTCCGCTTTCTGAGTACTGGAAACACTGACATTCCGCTTTCTTATTACTGGAAACACTGGCATTCCGCTTTCTGAGTACTGGAAACACTGACATTCCGCTTTCTGAGCACTAGGAACACTGACATTCCCCTTTCTTAGTACTGGAAACACTGACATTTCGCTTTCTGAGTACTGGAAACACTGACATTCTGCTTTCTGAGTACTGGAAACACTGACTTTCCCCTTTCTTAGTATTGGAAACACTGACATTCCGCTTCCTGAGTACTGGAAACACTGACATTCCGCTTTCTGAGTACTGGAAACACTGACATTCCGCTTTCTGAGTACTGGAAACACTGACATTCCGCTTTCTGAGTACTGGAAACACTGACATTCCGCTTTCTGAGTACTGGAAACACTGACATTCCGCTTTCTGAGTACTGGAAACACTGACATTCCGACTTTATGAGACTGGAAACACGAAACATTCCGCTTTCTGTAGTACTGGAAACATGACATTCCCCTTTACTTAGCACTGAAACATGACATTCACTTTCTTAGTACTGGAACACTGACATTACCCTTTTAGACTGGAACAATGACATTCGATTTTTATTTGTCACGTAAACTTATTCTCATTAAGTCATTATCACCATTATTATTATAGTTTTATTATTATTTTATTATTATTATTGATTATCACGCTATAATATTATCTATTATTATACTACTATCTACTACTACTTACTACTATATATTATATTGTAATTTGTTTTAGTTGGTGTATTGATATTATCATATTAATTATTATTACTATGTATTTTTTATTATTACTATTATTATTATCTCATTATTATTATTATTTATTATTATACTATTATTATTATTATCATTATATTATTATTATTATTCTTATATTATTACCTACTACATTACTATTATATATTGTGACTGTAATATATAATAGTATTATATTATATATATATTATTATCCATAATCATTTCATTGTCATATATCATTATTACATTGTAGCAGAGTATATCTTATCAGTTGTTGATGTATGATATAATGTATGACTTATATTAATATGTATTACATACTATGTTCTATAATATCATTATTTCTATTAGAGCAGAAGTATCTTGTAGTTGTTTATGTATGTTCATTCGTTATCATATATATTCTATATTATACTACTATTAATCATAAATAGAATGTACTATCATTGGTCTGTATTAGTTCATTTATATTGTTATATATATGTAGTATTATTATACGTAATTATCTTCTGTTTTCTGTATTATTATTCATATTATTGATTATTATATTATTATTATCTATTATTCTTTTATGTATTATTATTATTATTATTATCATTATTATTATTATATTATCATTATCATTTATTATTATTATTATTATTATTATAATTATTATTATTATTAATATATTATTATTATTATTAATTATTATCATTCTAATAATAATAATAATATTATTATTATTATTATTATTATTATTATTATCATCATCATCATCATCATCATCATCATCATCATCATCATCATCATCATCATCATCATCATCATCATCATCATCATCATCATTGTTGCACCGTCGTCTGGTCGTGTGTGCCCGACGCGCTATTAATAAACTGGAAGGTCGCTCTGGCAGGTCGTTTTCAATTCCGTTTTTGATTAATTATCATCAGATCTATTTATTGATAATGTCCTCACACCAGATCATCCATTCAATTACCATTTTCATTAATTTAATTCAATTTCCACTATTCAATTATATGTCTGTTCATATATCTGCTCATGCTCATTATACAGGTTCATATGCTCATATGTATATACCTTATTTCATTGTAAATATAACTATTTGCTTTGTTGGTTATTATCCCTATATTTTTAAAACGCTGACTGGCTGGACTGCACATAGGATTATTTGGTGTGTGGTCTGCAATCCAGAGATGAGGGCGACACACTCCAGTTGCACGCGCATTTAACTTTGTATGGCACCACGTTTTCCCCTGCGCGGGACTACTATAGTTATCCCGGTGCCTGTTTTCTATTGCTCCCGTGTTAATTATTTTAACTACTCTTGTGATAATTTGTAACAGTTCTGCTTTTGTATATTACATTTAATTAGTGTTTTAAGTCTTGTGTTTTATCATTGAGTCCTATTGTCCTTTTATTGTAGTTTTAACTTATTTCGCGGTGTCAGTGGCATGACACGTCATTTCTGTCAAGTCATTTTTGTGTTTTATTCAATCTCTTTTATTATGAGTTTTAAATATTTATATTATCGATTTATATATTAGTCTTGTATTTTTAAATTATTACTAGGTTCTTTCTCACCCTGTGTTATAATTTTGATTTTATTGATGTGCGTATTTTTTTCCCTTATTTTCATGATGTCTTTCTTTGGTTTTATTGTGTATATTTTATTGCCTAATATTTTTATCACGTATTGAATAGCAATTTTCTTGGTCACGTGCGAGATATATATTTTTTTGTAACTAAGGATTATTTAATAAATTATTTAATAGTAATTAAGTATGATAATTGTAAGGTTCACATCCACTTAGGGCCAGATGTCATCTGTGAGAGGAGCCCGGAATACTCCTGTGAGGCAGGAGAGGCTTAGGGACCAAGTATGAAGAGACAAAGGGGGGTCCCGTTCACTCCTCGTGAGGAAAGGAAGAAGTCAAACTGGAAGCCGAAAGGGAATGGCCAAACTTCCAGGTCCTGCGGAAATAGATTGCCTATTGCTTCCACAGATCTTATTTAACGGGCAGTGCTTGAAACAGTTAGAGTCCTTTTCATACATAAAAGAAACAGATAGTAGTTGTAAGTGGAGAGATAAGAGCAGTAATAGTCATAGTAGTAATAGTGGTAGAAGCAAGAGTAGTGAAGTAAAACGCAAGATCAACTAAAAGCAACAAAAATAATAAAAGCGAAGATAAAACAACTCTAAAACACGACGGCAGGTAAGCAATTGTTAAAAACAGACTAAAACTTAACTGAGATCGTAAAATAGAGATTGATTAAAAGCAGAAGTAAAAGCAGTAAAACAATAAAAGCAGAGGTGAATAAGATAAAACACAGATAAAGGATATGAAAGAGCAATAAATAAGGTAAAAATGGGCATTAGTTAAAACAGCACAAAACTTACTGAAATCTTCCTTAAAAGAGAGATAATAAAAGAGAAGTAAACCTAGCAGTGCCTAAAATACGTCCTTGAAGAGGCTCAGCATGTAAATCGTGACAACACTCAATACGATCATACTGAAAACGTAATATGTATGTAACTAATGCCTTATTGATTAAATACTTATACGTCCAGCACAGATACAACCTAGGCAAGTAACGAAAAGGGGCTGGTACAACCTTTGGTGATGTTTCAGCAGAGAAGAGGGGATCCAAAAGACACAGAATTCCAGTTGACACTGTTTATTGTCATGGGTCGCGGGCTGTCATGGGCTCGTGACGTCATAAAATAACGAATCATTTCTCAAAATAAATTACAATAAAATACAAATAATATGACTATTACTGCTCTTATCTCTCCACTTACAACTACTATCTGTTTCTTTTATGTATGAAAAGGACTCTAACTGTTTTCAAGCACTGCCCGTTAAATAAGATCTGTGGAAGCAATAGACAATCTATTTCCGCAGGACCTGGAAGTTTGGCCATTCCCTTTCGGCTTCCAGTTTGACTTCTTCCTTTCCTCACGAGGAGTGAACGGGACCCCCCTTTGTCTCTTCATACTTGGTCCCTAAGCCTCTCCTGCCTCACAGGAGTATTCCGGGCTCCTCTCACAGATGACATCTGGCCCTAAGTGGATGTGAACCTTACAATTATCATACTTAATTACTATTAAACAATTTATTAAATAATCCTTAGTTACAAAAAAATATATATCTCGCACGTGACCAAGAAAATTGCTATTCTTTCGTACTTGCGCCAACACCACCACAAAATACGGAGACAATACTCCCTCCTCCCCGAGGGCGGAAGAGAAGTCAACGGGAGCGCATTTTCAGCCAGTCGTGAGCGTGAGCGTGACCTTTCGCGCCCTTGAATATCACTGCAAAGGGGCACGACCTAGAACAGCTCTGATTGGCTGGAGCTACACGCCCGTTAACCTGATTGGTCTATACGTAATTCGGGGTATATCCTTTAGAAATAGAATTATGTGGAATAAAGAACTAAAACGTAAATGTAGTAAAATGTGGCAATCAAAAGCACCTTACAAAACATCTAGGAATATAGATAAAAACATGAATAGAGAAAAAAAGAAAAACTGTATACGAAAAAATAAGAGTTAAAATAAAAGAAAATGCAATGTAACTCTTAATAGAGAACAGAAGTTACCCATTTTAGGCAGTATTCGTATACATCCACACAAGTATATATATATATATATATATATATATATATATATATATATATATATATATATATATATATATATATATATATATATATAATATAATATATATATATATATAATTATATATATATATTATATATATTAATAATTATATATTCCAGGTACCTCAGGTACATACATTATTATATTATCTTATTATTATTGTTATCATTACCATATTATATTACTATTTATCATTATATTGTTATAATAATAATATAGTAATATATTAATAATAATAATAGTAATAATAATAAATATTATTATATTATTGTTATTATTATTATTGTTATATTATTATTATCATATCATATTATGTTATTATTATTATTATTATTATTATTATTATTTATATTATTGTTATCATATTACTGTTATTATATTATTACTAATAAAATTATTATTATTGCTATTATTATCAGTACAATAATTTATACTATAATAATAATAATAATAATAATAATAATAATATTAATAATAATTGTTATATTATATTATTATTATTATTATTATATTATTATTATCATTATATATTATTATTATTATCGTATTATTATCATTATTATATTATTATTATTATTATTGCTATTATTATTGTTATATTATTATTATTTATTTATTATTATTTATTATTATTATTATTATTAATATTAATATTAATATTATTATGTTGCTGTTGTTGTTGTTGTTGTGTTTTTGTTGTTGTTGTTGTTGTTTTTGTTGTTATTGTTATTATTATTATTATTATTATCATATTATTATTATTATCACTATTATTATTATTATTCATATTATTATTATTATTATTATCATTATTGTTATTACCAATATCATACTAGTAGTAGTTTTGCTTCTATATTATTATTATTATTATTATTATTATTGTTATTATCATTATTATTATTATTATTATTATTATTATTATTATTATCATTATTATTATTATTATTATTATTATTATCATTATTATTATTATTATTATTATTATCATCATTATAATTTTTATTGTTATTATTATTGTTATTTTTATTATTATTATTATTGTTATTATTATTATTATTATTATTATTATTATTATTATTATTATTATTATTATTATTATCATTATTATTATATTATTATTATTATTATTATTATCATTATCATTATCATTATCATCATCATCATCATCATCATCATCATCATCATTAT
>NC_051393.1:33679919-33682419 GCF_015228065.2 Penaeus monodon
TGAGAGAGCGACAGACAAAGAGAAAGCGAGAAGAGAGAGAGAGAGAGAGAGGGGAGAGAGAGAGAGAGAGAGAGAGAGAGAGAGAGAGAGAAGACCGACTGACAGACAGAATTGCAGAGACAGACAGAGAGAAAGAAAAACATTGACAGAGCGAGAGCCAGCGCTCGGAATCCCATGAAAGTCGGGAAGGCGGTATCTAAGAATTCTCACGCTATAATAAAACTGATCGCCTGATTCCCTGCTCCTGTAGGTAACTGACTCTAACAGAGAGTTAAATGAGATTTAGAAGAATAAAATCAATGTAAAAGCACCGAAAGCATAAAAGATGATAGAATACGAAAGTTAGCGACGACGAAGAGAAGGAAGTAGAAGAAATACTAAAATCATGAAGATGCAGGAATAGACGGAGGCTCCGGTCGGCGTGCCGGCGAAAACAAACGCTCGACTTGTCCTTTTGTCCCAAAGATATTTGGGCGACGACCCTCGCTTTAAGTTTCGAGACCATTGCCTGTTTTGGGGCAGCTATGGTTTCCCGAAGGACGAGGGTGGTAGCAGCTGCTCTTGAGTGAGATTATTTGAACTGCTTTGTATACATTCGTGTGTGTGTGTGTGTATTTATATATATTATATATGCATATCTATATACGTTATATCTATCTATCTATCTATCTATATGTAATAGTAATAATGATAATGATAATAATAATAACAATAATTATTGATTTTTCATGCAGCCAGAGGCTGAAAATATGCATAGAAATACAGGTAAAGAGACAAACTATATAAACACAAACATATAAACAACACACAACAAAGTAAACTAACAATCTATAACTGTGCTCCGGTGGTAGCGGTCAGTGCGGGCCCTGATGGGCACCAGTTTGTTGGCGGCGCGTAGGACCCGGCGAGGCGGCGGCGCGTCAGGGGGCAGCAGGTCACGGTGGCGTGGATGACACAGCAATTTTAGGCTAAACTGCTGCAATGAGGTTGTGTAGTGAGTGGCGAGGGAGGTGAGGCCTAGGGGAGCCAAGGCGCTGTCATAGCTGGTATAGACAGGCCGAGAATGATCTTGGCTGCCCTTTTCTGCACCCTCTCAAGTTGTAGCAGCTGGGTGGCGGTGACGGAGGAGGACCAGGCTGGGGAGGTGTAGGTCAATTAAGGCAGGATGAATAGCCTGAAGATATTCTGAAGCTCCGGGAGTGGAACGCCAAGGGACTTGAGGCGACGCAGCATGTGAAGCCTGTACGAGGCAGACCTCACGTGCTGCGTCCAGGAGAGCTTATCGTCGATGGTGACGCCGAGCAGCTTGGTGGAACGGACTACGTCGAGCGGGTGGTCGTCCAGCGTGAGGATGGGCGAGGGGCGGGGTTGGTGGAGAAGTCGAACTGCATCACGACCGACTTCTGGCGATTGATGGTGACGTGATTTGCGGTGGTCCAGGAGAGGAAGTTGTCGAGGGTGCACTGGATGGCAGAGTGGTCAGGGCAGGAACTGTCAATGTCGGCGGCGATAGTCGAGTCGTCTACGTATTTCCAACGATGCGTCGTTAATCATGACTAGGAAGCAGAGGGGCCCTTTCTAGTCCCCTGGGGGACTCCGCATGTGAGTGGCAGAAGGCTGGAAACTAGACCCTACACGCATACGGCCTATTGCCTGTTGGAGAGAAAGTCTGCTAGCCAGGGGATGAGGCACTCCCTGATGCCCGTGGAAGCTGCTGCTTTTGAGATGACCGTAGTGTGGTCCACCAGGTCGAAAGCTTTTTTGAAATCTATTAAAATGCTGGTGACGAAGGATTTGCGCTTGTCGAGGTGGGCATGGACGAAGTCGAGGAAGCTGACGAGGCAGTGTGTAGGTGAGGAGGAGCAGATGCTGCTGAACCGCCGAGTGTCAACGCTGGGCGCACGGTCCTGGTAAGCCCAGTCGGCGACTAAGCTTTCACACAGCAGGCTGGGCAACAGAGTTATGGCGATGGGTTGTAGTTCACCGAATGAGGCGGGGCTTGGGGTTTTCCTGATGGCGGTGACAAATGCGGTCTTCCATTGTGATGGGCGCTTAGACTGTTGCAATGAGGCATTTATTATGGAAGTAAGGGGAGTGGCAAGTTCCATTGCGAACTCCTTGATGAGGCGCATTGGCAGGTCAAGGGGGGTGTTGGCTCTCTTGACGTGGATTTTTCCCAGCTTCTGAAGTCCCAGGTTAGTAACCTGGGACTGACTGACTGTGGGAGCAAGTGAGCGGGCCGGCAGGTAGGAGGGAGGCTGGTGGTGTCCAGAGGGGGTAGCTGCTGACAAATTGAGGCAAAGTGGTCATTGAGAGCCTCTGCTACTTCACTGGGGCTAAGGTTGCTGGTGCATGGAAACGTGCACAGCCGATTAACAAGGCCGCACAGATCGCGAACTTTTCCGTACCATTGGCTGGGCTGCAGGTGTTGTAGTTTGTTGTGGTAGAAAGTTTTCTTGGCTGCTTTTATTTCCTTGATGACTGTGTTACGGAGTGATTT
>NC_051393.1:33684919-33712419 GCF_015228065.2 Penaeus monodon
CCAGTCCCATTGGCTTCACTTCATTGCTAAATCTTGATATCAGTTATACATTCTCAGAAAATATCAAATTGCATAGTAAATAATATGAATCATATGATTTTCCAGGAAATAGAATGTGTCAAAATATTAACTCAAATTACGAAGGAAAATTAAACTTACAACATTGCCTCATCTGGTGAGCGTGAAGTATTATCTTGTTTTCCACTTAAAATAGATGATCTTTTAATAATCTGCAATCTGCTACTCTAGATGCTTATAAACAATTCCAACATCAAAAATATAAGAAAGATAGACTGGCAAATATATAATACAGTTTCAAAATATACCATCTGAATCTATGTTTACAATTTAAGATTCCGATGCCTACCAAAATTTCCCATCATGCTCAGCACACACACACACAAAACAACAACAGAACTTGGACATGCCTGATAAAATAACAGAAAAGAACAGAATATTATTAGTTTGAACAAACTAATGATACAATTAAGAGCCACCACAAGGGTTTTTTAGAGACTCAGATAGAATAGCAACATCAACAGCAAAGTCAAGGTTAATAACCTTGATAATGACTAGTGTTGTTCCATAGTAACTTTGGGCAGTAGCTCTACCCAGTATCCGGTCCATACAAGTGTTGAAGAGTGTTGGTGCAAGAGCACAGCCTTGCATCACTTCTGAATTAACAGGGAAGGGTCTCGACAGGCCCCACCACACTTTACAGAACTTTCAGTACCAGTATACAGGCTTGCTATTAATTCAATAATCCTTGTTGGAATTCCTCTTAGTTTCAGGATCTCCCAGAGTGATTTGTGATGTACCATATCGAACACCTACTTCAGGTCGATGTATGCTGCAAACAGCCCACACCTGAACTCACGTCGAAGTGCAGTCTATTGTTAACTTACAAGAGTGAATCCAGGCTGCTCTGGCCTCTGGTGCCTAAGCAGATGTGAGTGAGAACCTTGCCCGGTATACTGAGCAGTGTAATGCCTCGGTGATTGCTGCAGTCCCACCGATTCCCTTTCCCCTTCCAGAGAGGGTTGATCACACCCCTCAGCAGGTCAGGAGGAATGGTATCAGTCTGCCAGATGGCAGACAGGACAGCATACAAGGTCCTCGCCATAAGATCTCCACCAGCTCTTAACAATTCAGCTGTGATGCCACAGATACCCACTGCTTTATCATGGATGGATCCTTGCTGATGGATGGGTCTTGCAAGGGAATCTGGACACTACCTGCATCCAAGTTAATTGTTGGTGGATTAACGGTCAAATTACTCAGCCCAATACTTCTATACCCTAACAGGATCTGAGATGATCTGGCCACTTGCTGAGTGGACTGCAATTGTCTGCAAGGAGTGCTTTGAGTTCAACTTTTTCTGGGCTTTTACTGAGAAATGGCTTCCATCCTCCTCTGCAAGATTCCTGATAAACTGTTCCTTGTCCCTTCTTAGCACTGACCTAGTCCTGCGCACCAGTCAATGATGCAAGTCATGATCCCCTGTCAGTTGAGCCATGCAAAAACATCTGTGGCTTCTAGTGTCTCCTGCAAGATGAAATTCTATCTTATTCTTGGGCGTTCACCAATGGACTCTTGAGCTGAATCGAGTGCTTCATGCTTGAAGGTGTCTCACAGCAGAAGAGGGTCTGTCAGGTCCCCAAGTGTTGCAAAACAACCAGAGATGGCCTCAGTAAACCCTAAGGCACACTCCCTCGCCGTCAGTCTGATCATTGGAACAACGGGTTTTGAAGTGGACATGGAGAGTAGCCACAACTTATCAGTTTCACAGAACTTGGCACTCCGATATACCTTGCAGTTCTGGAGGATCCTCCAGCAAGTGCTAATGAGAATGTGGTTGATCTCCTTGGTCACATTACCCTCATTGCTGTACCAAGTCCAATGTTGTGGGTCAACTCTAGTACTAAGAGCCAGAAATCTTCAATTTCTGGGACCTTGCAAAATCCCGGAAAGGGAAGATATTCTTGCTGCCAGCATCAGCTCTCAAGCCATAAGGACCGAAAAACATCACATAGCTCAGGTGCAGTCAGATATTGCATTGAAGTCACCCAGAACAATGCTAATATCTCACCAAGGACAACTGGCTCTCACTGATGCAAGTTTGGCCTAAAACACCTGTTTAACATCAAGTTTATAAACATCAGTAGGAGTGTACACAGCAATAAGAAACATGAAGCCAAATGTAAGCTTCAGTCTCATTGGGCTGAAGTCTGCCGGAGATGGCTTAGGCTACTCCCTGGAGATGGTCATCTCCGAGTGAGAATATATATATATATATATATATATATATATATATATATATATATATATATATATACATACAAACACATATACACACACACACACACATGAATATACATATGTATATATGTCTATATGCATACATATGTACACACACACACACACACACACACACATATATATATGCATATATATATATACATATATATACATATCTATCTATCTTTCTATATATGCATACATATAGTGTGTGTGTGTGTGTGTTTATTGTCTGAATACCATTATGAAAATTTAATTCTAGTTTTGGCAATTCAACTGTATATATTTATCCTTCCGCTTTTGTGAATTAAGGTAATTGCAATCTTGCATACTGCATTGTATAACAAACATGAATTTAAAATATCAGATTTTGCATTGTGTAACCTGTCCGCGCTCATTAGACAGTGGGCTCCCCTTGTTCCCTGCGTGCTTTCACTGCGCTTGTGTACTTAAGCGGCAGAATCCGGAACTGAGTGCCGCTTGTGTCCTGTGCTCCCTCTGTGAGTTTTCACTAGAGAGGGAGGAAAGAAGGGTTCCAAACAATGATGCCTATCTTGTAAGGCATCCCCTCTGGTCTCTCCCCAGGGGTTCACACCTACCCAAGTGTTTGCCGTGCATGGCATCCCTGTGCGCTGCGGAGATGGGAGTCCTGGAGGTTGAGCAATGCCGTGCATGAGTACATCCTGCAGCTAAACACGCCTCTTTGATCCCTTATTCCAGTAAGATGGGTTGCCTAATTATGGCCCGGTCAGGCCAATCGGCTGGTCTCCTTTGGGAGGCTAGGGCCAAGCAGTCAATGTCGCCGTTGGAACTCACACTGGTCCCGTGAGTGAAAGTACAATGGCCATTGGCTGTGTATATCCTCTCACCACCTCTGTGGCTGTTAGACATTAGTTATAACATACAGTTTCCGCTTGTTGGACTCTGTGGGTGGGGATGTGAGAGGATGATATAACTGCTTATTTCATGGCAAGTAATTCTCCAAACCCCCCACAACATAGAGATATAAAATGATGACGAACTGTGCAAGGCCCAGGCCACGGCAGTCACCCTGAAGCCATACATGGCTTCTAGTGGCAAAAGAAAATCCAAAGCGCAGATTGACTCTGTCAGACCTGCTGCTAAAATGTACACGACATCAGCCAAAAACATGTCTGTCTATAAGATTGATTTGGGTGCTGGCCTGGCCAGCACTGTAGCCCAGAATTTAAGCCGAAAGGGCGGCCCAGGCTGGGGACAGACTCTGAGAGAGAGTCAAAGTTTGAGAGTTCAAAGTTCCCTCTAAACCTGAAGGCTTTGATAATGCCTACCAATTGGTAAGAGCATTGGAGATGCAGAGAAAAATCTGGATGTCAATCCAGGTTGCCAGAGACCAGGGCATGATTATCATGCCCAAAGACCAAGCTACACTGAATTTCCTGTAAGAAGCCTAAATGTGGTGTCTGTAACAAGGCAAATAACACCGAGGTGAGCCTTGAGACACAAGGAAGGGCAAATGGACACAAGAACCAAATGTCCCAACTGTGCCAAGAGGCATCACGCCTGGAGCTTGGCTTGCTCTGCCAGGAAAGAGGCAGCCCTTAGGCGGCAAGAGGTTGCTAAAAAGCAACCAGACTTTGTTCTTGCTTCCCCAGATACCCATGTCTGGGGACAGAACAAAAGAGAAAAGGCTTCCCGACCTCCTAAGAGGAAGGAAGCTCCTCCACAGCCGACACCAGATATCTCCAATAAAAAGGAACTTCCGACCATTTCAAAAGAGCAGAAAAACAACCACAGGAATGACGATAATCTGTTTGACGAGGAAAGATATGACTTCTGTTGACTGCTGTAGTCACTGCAGTAATAACAGCTTTGGGGGAGGTCAAATGAGGTGGAGAAGGCAGTCATGGTTGCCATGACGGCAATGACCCAGACTGTTGCAGTCTTGAAAGGGAGGAAGCTGAACAGAGCCAAAGCAGCCCCACCCTCACCCCAGGATGAGACTCCCCTACCCACTCTAACCCTGGCCATGCCCTCACAGGCAGAAACAAAACAAACTGAATCTGTGCAGCCAGTGCCAGAATAAGCTGACCATACCCAAGCAAAGTCAGCAAAGAGAAAAGGCACACAAACCAAGCCTGAAGTGAGAAAAGCCAAACTCACAAAAGTCAGAGCTACCAGAGGCTCTCTACCTCCCAGTGGAACCAAGGATAGCCTGACAAACAGCCCAAAACCATATGGTGATCCCTCAACTAGTGAGGACTTCACAATGGAGTTGTCAGACTCCGATATACAGACTCTGAATCCAAATACAAAGACATCTCTGATGCAACCAAGTAACATCATGACACAATCTAAGCATACTACAGTGGAACATCTATGGCTTTAATACAAAGATTGCCATCCTCCACGCAATTGTGCAATCAAGGAACATTGACATTGTCATACTGTAGGAGACATTAATAGAGGGGACTGTTTACTTCTCAGGGTATCATGTCTTCTTCCTGGCAAGCACAACTGGCAAAAGAGGTTTGATCACCCTGGTCAGAGCAACAATTGCTTGTCCACAATAGCCGATGCACCCACTGTGGAGAGGATGTTGAAAACTCTTGCTGTTGAGATTCACCTGGCTGGGGCCCCCTCAAGCTGTATAATGTGTACAGCAAGCCAGGCTGTAGGAGCTTAGACATCAGCCAAGTCCATGCTACTACAGCACACCACCCAATCCTGCAGGGCACCAGATGGGGCAGGCCTTCACATAGCCAACATGCTTCAGACTTTCCCCAAGATCGCTCTTCTCAATATTCAAGAGACAACACATGTCAGAAGAAGGGTCCTAGACTTCGCCTTGGCCACTGTGGCTCTGGTGGAGAGAATTAGATGGTGTGTCAATGAGACTGTAAGAAGTGATCATTATGGCACTGTTACTACCCTCATGGATGCTGGCCTAGCTCAAATGCCACAACCAAATCCAAGATGGAAAACAGACAAGACCAACTGGCAAGCCTTTCAGGATGCCTTGGCCCACTGTCTTAGAAGCAATGAACCCCCACAGAGTGATAACATGTAAGCACTTGAAGCCAGACTTATCAGTGCCATAAATCAAGCAGCCTCACAGACTATACCTAAAACTTGGCCATGGTCCAGGAGTTATAAAGATGCCTGGTACTTTAAATTACAAGATTAAGGAAGTCAACCACAGATTGAAAGTGTAGAAAACATTTTCAAAGGCAAATAAGCCCTGACAACCAAGCCATCCCAAGGGAAGCAATCAGGGGTGCCAAGGAAACTGCCATAAGAGTCAGGCAGGAAAAGTGGCTGGAATGGTGTGAGTCCTTTAACCTTAAAGAGCTGTGGTAATGTGTCAGGCGAGCTACTAGCCACTCGACCCCAAGGTGTACACACCACACCCCTCAGTCAGAAGCAAACAGACTGGTGCATGAGTTCTCTGTAAGAATAAGCAGCAACTGTCTGCCAGCCGAACTGAGGGCAAACCAAGAAAGCTTACAACCAGGCAGACTTGCTCATATCGGGGAAAGGGCAGTCGAACCCAATAACTCAGATGTTATCTTCTCTCTGAGAAAAGCCTAGTGCTGTCTGAACCTTGTATCTGAGGAGTGCTATAGGACAGGACTAAAGATCTCTGAAGCCAAATCTAAAGCCATAACTCTGAGACAAATTGTTCTAGTGGGGTGGGTGCTTCATGCGCAAGGTGATGTGAAGTGATGGTGTGGTAGCCTAGATAGTGTTAAGTGCTTGCATGCCTTCTTGCTTACAGCTGCCACCACTGGCTAGCCTAGTGCAAAAAGGAAGCAGCTCTGCATAAGTCGCCCCTACCAGTTCACAGCCTCTCCATCATCAAGACTTCTGCAGTACCTCCTCGTGGCCACCCATGGGTAACTGGGCACTTTGCGGTTCGAGGCTAAACTGTAGGGAATCTTGGAGCAGCAGGAGGCCCAAGAGGTATGGAGTAATGGCCCCCCAGCGTGTGGACACGCCCTGGCTCCGTACCAACCCCTGCCCCCCTAGCCATCCTGTGGTAGTTGGGTGGCTCAGGGGACATGGGCATTACAATCCCTCCTCTTCCTAGATAACTCTCCAGCATCTTCTCAATTAAATGGATATGCAGGGGGGAGGGGTGCTGTCTCTCCCACCCAGCAAGCAAGGCAGGCTGTGGGTCCTGTTGGGAGGACAAATGTCGGGGTGCTGGATGGGAACAAGAGTTACTTGTCCTGCCTGCGCCCCAGCAAGCACCAACCCACCATGAAGCTTGTGGGGCAAAGCCCTTGGGAACCCCACAGCCCGCCGACCCCCTTTATTTGAGGCATCATCAGTGGGAGCGGCAGAGGTGGTGCACCTGGTGTGACGTCCCGAGGCTTAACCTCGGGTGAGCTTTCTGGGTAGGTGCTTGGAACATCTGGTCCTTGCAGCAGGATGAGAGGTTACCTCTGCTATTGAGGGAATTGGAGCGACTGGGATTTGAGGTGGCTGCCCTCTCAGAGGTGAGAAGACCTGGCAGCAGCACGATCAGTATGGGTGGGTACACCTACTACTGGTTGAGCTGCAGTGATGGTCACCATCTCCAGTCGACATCAGCCCTTGGTAGTTGAGGTGACACTGGTTTATGAGGGTATTATGGCATTGAGACTGAAGCATGCCATTGGCTTCATGTTTCTTATTGCAGTATGTACTCCTATTGATGATTGCAAACTCAATGTGAAAGAGGCATTCTATGCCAAACCCTCATCTGTGGCAGACAATATTCGCATTGTTCTGGGCAACTTCAGTGTGCTATCTGGTTGTGACTGAGCTGACTATGAGATGTCTGTCGGGCCCAATGGCTCGGGAACTGATTCCAGCAGTGAGAACAGCCTCCTTCTCCGGGACTTTGCTAGGTTCCAGAGAATGAGGATCTCTGGCTCCTGGTACCAGTGCTCCAATCCGCATCGCTGGACATAGTATAGCAATACGGGTAGAGTGGGCAAGGAGATCGACCATATTCTTGTTGCCATGCGATGAAGGATCCTCCAGAACTGTAGAGTTTATCGGAGTGCCGAGTTCTGTGGTACTGACCATAGGCTGGTTCTGGCTACCTTACGATTCCACTTCAAAACTCCCCGTCACTCCAGTGGCCACTCTAAGGTGTTTCACTTGGAGGAAGGGTTCACCATGGCAGTCTCTGACCAATTCACAGAACTTGACAACCTGATGGACCCTGTTTCTCTGTGAGAGTTCTTCAAGTGCAAAACACTCAAAGCAGCCCAGGAGTCCATTGGCATACGCCTGAGGGCAAGGCAGAATTCCATATCACTGGAGACATTGAAACGTGTTACATGGTTCGGCTCAACGGGAAACAGGTCTTGCCTTGCTCTTTGGTGCATAGGGTTCGGACACTGCTAAAAGGGACAAGGAACATTTCATCAGGAATCTTACTGAGGATGTTGAAGGCCATTTCTTGGTGAATGACCTTTGCCCTGCCTACCAAGCCCTGAGAAAGCTGACCTCTAAGCCGTCCTCACAGATGCAGTCCGATCACTGGATGGAAAGATCATCTCAGATCATGTTGGGTTTGTGAACGTTGGGCTGAGTATTTTGAGCAGTCGCACCAGGTAGACCCTCTAACAGTTAGCTTGGATGCAAGCAATATCACAATACCTGTGCCGGACCCACCTATCAGCGAGGAACCTCCTACCCTAACGGAGGTTAGGATGCCGATTTCCAAACTGGAGATGGGAAAGCTTCTGGCATTTGTGATATCCCTGCTGAACTTCTAAAGGCTGGGGGTGAAGCCTCCGGGCTAGTACAGTGATAACGTGTCGGCCTCTGATCCGAGGGTCGGCGGTTCGCGAGAAGTTGAAACTGTTGCCTGGAGGTCACTGCTGTGGGTGGGCACCACGTCGGGTAAGGACTAGGTTCAGCCAAGTTAGCACCGGCTGACACATGTGAGCGAGTCGGCATTAGTCGACACAGGCTGGGCTCCCCTCATGGCATAGCCCGGGCGAGACTAAGCTTTTCATATCGGACTTATCCTTAGCTGGGGTTGAACCTATGGCTCGGGGCTTGCATACAGTTTTGAAGGCCATCTAGCAGTCTGGTACCATTCCCCCTGACCTGTTGAGGGCGTGGTCATCCCTCTCTGGAAGGGGAAAGAGTATTGTTGGAACTGTAGCAATTACCGTGGCATTACATTGCTCAGCCTACCAGGCAAAGTTTTCGCCCACATTTTCTGAAATGGATCCACAACCACCTACTGAGGTATCAGAGACCTGACCAGTCTGGATTCACTCCTGGCAAGTCCACAATAGCGCTTTGTGGAATGCCGTCGTGAGTTTGGTTGTGGGTTGCTCGCAGTCTACATCGACAAGAAGGCATTTGACTTGGTGCATTGTGAATTGCTATGGGAGGTCCTGAGACTCAGGGGAATTCTGATGCAGATTATGGCCTAATAGCAAGCCTTTATATGGTACTGAAAGTGCTGTAAAGTGTGGTGCAGGTCTATCAATCTTCTTCCCTATTAATTTAGGGGTGAGGCAAGGCTGTGTCCTTGCACCAACACCTGCATAGACTGGACAATGGGCAGAGCTACTACCTAAAGTCAGTGATGAGCAACACTGGGCAATACCAAGATCTCAGATCTTGACTTTGCTGATGATGTTGCTATCCTGTCTGAGTCCATGGAATCACTTGTGGTGGCTCTTGATGCTTTTAGTAATGAGGTGAAGGCCTTAGGCCTAGAGGTCTCCTGGACCAAGACCAAGATTCACGATTTGGGGGGGCCTTTTTGGGGGAAAACCCTTCAGTCGACCATGCTCCGACGAGGCGTTGAAGTTAAAAGGAGTTTTACATACCTTGGTAGCGTAGCCCTACTTGGAGCAGACCCAAAAATTCAATAAAAGGATGGTCTGGCAACGAAGCCATGAACTCGTTAAACAAGGATTTGGGTTTTCAGTCCCTTACGAGGCCCAAGCTAGTGTCTTCAACCTTATACTGCCATTTTTTGCTCTAGGAAGTAAAACCTCGATGCACTAGTCCCTTGGAGTCTCGTCTTGAGCCTTTTGTAAAAAAGCCTTTCCCCTTTTCTGAGGTCAGTTGGCAGGCCCGGGCCCCAACCCGGCGGTTACAATTTGGACGGCAGAGACCTTTTACTTGTAAACGGGTTGGGCAACTCAACTATATGGGCACCTAGCTTTTTTTCCCGTGGGACCCTCCCCATCGGGTTGCTTTTTACGAGACAACTTGGGTGAAGGGGGCCTGGGGCAACCCAGGAGCCCCGTCACGAGGAATTGAGGTGGGCCGAGGGCCTCCCTGAGATCCCATGAGGGCCCCTGGGGTTTGAACAAAGGGTGGATGCCCCCGTGGGGTTAGCCCTTGATGGATGATAATTTCTGGACAGGGTCCGCCCCAACAGCCGCCGGGTGGAAAGAGTTTATCCCGCAGTTTACATCATGGGGGCAGGAGGCCGCTGGAATCCCGCCACCCGGAAAGCATAGATGCAGGAAAAATAGACCCCAAAAATATTGACCATTGTATAAACCGGGGCAAAGCCAATCTTCGAAAATCTCAACAAACGAACCAGAGCGGTTTCCCTCGATCCTCCAGCAAAAACACAAAAAACAGCAACAAAGACCCCCGCCCTTACCCGACGGGGGCCCAAAACCGGGCCCCCCCTTTGTTTTCCGTTTAAAATTCGCACTCCCCCCCACACAACACTCCCCAAAAAAAAGACACCAGTCAAAACAGTAGTGCAAAATTCCACTATAAAAGGAACAATATTGTAAAGGTAGCATGGCACTTTAAATCCCTATTTGTTTTTTATTTTTCCTATAACTTTTTATTTATTAAAAATTATTTTAAAGGGAATTATGTCTTTCCCGGAAAAAATTCCCTAAAATTTTTAAAAAAATTTTAATTTATCGAATATAAGAAGTATAATTGGTCAAGTGAAAAGTAAAATAAGAAATTTATCCTAAAAACTTAAGCGAAACTAAGGGGAAAGTTTCGCGTATATAATATATATATATATATTATATATATTAATTTTATATATATTATAAAATTTATATTATATATATAATACATACATACAACAACCAATACCCCACACACCACACACACACACCACACCACACACACACACACAAACACACACCAAAATATATATATATAATATATATATAATATAATTAATATATATTTTTTATAATTAAATTATATATACAACTACAAACCACACCCACCCACACACACCCCCCACACAACCACAAACACCACCAAACCCCAAACACACACACCCACACATCACAACACCAAAAATATATTATATTTATAAATATATATATAATATATATATATATATTATTTTATGTGTGGGGTGTGTGTTTATACATATTTATACATTAAAATATAATAATTATAATATATATATATATATATATTATATATATATATATAAATTTTATATTTAAAATATATAATATATATATTATATTAATATATATATAATAAAATATTATATGATGTATGATGTGTGGGTGGGGTGGGTGTGTGGTGTGTGGAGAGAGAGAGGAGAGAGAGGAGAAGAGAGAGAGAGAGAGAGGAGAGAGGAGAGAGAGAGAGAAAAAGAAAGAAAAAAAAAAGAAAGAGAGAGAAAACAGATAGAAAAAAAAGAAAAAAGTACAGGAGATAAATAGATAGATTGATATTAAAAAGACTTTGGGCAGACAGCCGACGCATTTTGACAGGGGGCAGGGTTGGAAAGGCATACCCCGGGAATTTTTCCAAAAGAAAGAGATTTTTATTCAGTGTTTTTTTTTCTGTCTCAAAGGAAGTAGCGTAACCGGAAAAACGAGTTTTTCTTTTAGCACGAATATTAATCTATCTGACCTACTAGCTATCGTCTATCAAAAATCTATTTTTTACATCTTCAGTCAAGCTGTTTTTTCCCTTACTATGTCTCCCTGTCTACCCTTTTTCCCAATTTCCCTTTTAAATGAGTATGATAACCTTACCCCTAATCATGGTTACACGAAAAAAGAATAAAGGGAAAGGGCCAGAGCCTTCATAAAAGATTGAGATACCATAAGTGCGTGTTAGAAAACGATCTGAGAAGGAAGAGATGGTAGTGAGATAGATGGATAAAAGACAGACATATGGACTGACAGATAGAAAAAATAGATAGACAGGCAGAGGTAGGTAGGGGGCAGACGGAGACAGGGAAAAGGGATGAGGATCAATAGAAGTAGAAGACACCCAAACAAAAAAGGTAAAAAGAACCCTAAGCATAAATGATAAACTTAGTAGAAAGGGCGATCACAAGAACAAAAAGTTTAAAAAAACCATAAACCACCGCCCCTGCCCCGGGCCACCCGTCGTCACGCCAGTCAAAAATCACCCCAAATATAAAAACTAGGAATTAAACGAGGTACAACAAAACACGCGCATTCTTCCACTGCGTTAACGGAGTTTACTCCGTCAAGATTCTCCGTTTTCCCAAGTCTATTTAATATGGGTTGCAGGATCTGTGTTCCCCGGGCGGGTTTTGAGGTCACGTTTTATTTGTTTATTTATGTGTATTGACTTGTTTTATTTTTCCCGCTTTGCTTCATTTTTTTCCGTTCTTTTTTTTTCTTATTACATTACTATTAGTATCTTTTTAATATTTTTATTGTTTTATAGTAAAACCCCTATCCTCAGTAAAAATTGATAATGTGATGAAATAATAATGATAATGACAGTAAAACAATAATGCTCCTAAGATAAGGTGATGAGGATGATAATGATAATAAAATAATAATAATAATATAATAATATAATAGATAAAAACTGATATGATATAATAATATATTATTATATATATTTATTAATTTTATTTTTATTTTATTATTATTATTATTTTATATTATGTTATTAATTATTATTTATTTTATTTATTATTTTATTATTATTAATATTATTATTGTTTATTATAATTTATCAAATATATGGTATTATTATGATATTAATTAGTTATTATATTATATTATGTATCATTATTATAATATCATTTTTATGATATTGTGTTTGGTATAAGTTATATTTATATGATTATTATTTTATTTTATATTATTAGCATTATATTAGTACATACTACTACTACTCTAGCTGTTACCATCATCATCATCATCTCATCATCATCATCATCATCATCATCATCATCATCATCATCATCATGTCATCGTCATCAATCATCATCATTATCATCATCATCACCATACCATCACATCCCATTCACTATCACCATCACCAATATTAATAATAGAATAGAATCAAAGAATAATAATAGTATACAAATAAATAATAATAATAATAATAATAATCATATAATAATAATAATAGTAATCATCATATTTGTTTTTGCATATTTATTTGACTATTATTCACATTATTATTATCATATAATTGCATATCCCTAATCAACATATCTATCAATGTTAATAATAATATTGAAGTATTATTACTAATTAGTTTTTTATTGTTATTATACTATATTATCTTTTTGTCAGCTAGGGTTATTATCATAATTTCTGCACATATATTACCACTATATTGCATCTCACTTAAAATAATGATATAATAATAATAACTGTAAGATAATGAAATGATAGCAATTTATTCTTATTACTGTCATACTAATATTACTATTGCATAATGTTCATCCGTTATTATTATCATGAATATTTTTTTATCATTATTATTTCAGTATACTTTGGCTGATATTACATGAAATCATCATTTCCTGTATTATGGATTATTATTATATATTAAATTATTATTACATTATTATCATATTGATACTGTCCTATCTCATTATTACTGTATCATATTAACTTCTTGCAACATACTGATTTAATCAATAGGATGATATTCTACCATTAGAATTAGTATATTATCAGTATTTAATCATACTCCATTTTCATATTGACTATAATATCATATCATTATTTCATGTATGATGATGATGATGATGAGAGTACTCTCAAGCTCTGAACATCTAGACCTGCGAATATTGCAATGGCATCAGGATAAAAGTTATCGGCAGAGAACGAGTCATGATAACCATTTGTGGCATTCCATCGTTAGACTGGAATATTACGCATATCTGGTGCCTAACAAAATCCACATCTGGCAAGCAGAGTGATATAGATCCTGTAGTAGCTCTTACTGAGATATACACATCATTAAAACTCCTTCAAAGGGATTTCACTGAGTAGTGATTCAACAGACTGAAGCTGTAGCAAAAGCAGATGACCGGTTACGCGATTATTTCTAGGTTTATACAACAGATTAAGATAAGTGCATATTGTGACCGCAGAATAAGCTTGGATATAGATGTGTTGCAGGTCAGTACAGTTTGTATGTCGAGAAACTAAGTGAAACTGTGAAATGAAAATATGAGCGAAATGTGTTACGCCTTTCAGAACACCTAGCTGAGCAGGAGAACTATGTTATTATTCATCATCTGATGCTTAAAGATATATTTTGTGTGGCAATGCGCTCAAGCTGTACCCGCGTGGTAATGAGTAAATAAAGGACTTGTAATAGAGTAAAGATCATTATAATGTTATAGCTACAACCATAGAGCTATGACCATGCACAAATGTACTAACTTGCTGACCTGTGCAGTAGTCCAGTGTGGTAATAAAAGACTAAACAGCATAGTTAATAATTGAGAAATGTCCTGAGATAACCTAAAAGTTCAGATTAAAAGTCACGAAATTCGATTACACCACAGGTGCGAAGCGGTAAAAGAGCATAAAGCCGCCTGATTTGGACAGTTCTCTCCCTTTCTCTTGAGCTCGTACCACTCTCAGGTCCGCCCAAGTTGTGAAGGCACGAGCGATTGGGTGTTGCAGTAGAGATGTAAATAAAGAAAAGGAGAGAAACAATCTGATATTGTTAAGTTGTGACTAAAAGAAATGCCTTAATTTTGTTAACATAGATTTCAAATTAGTCTTGAAGATATGTTGAACTTATCCATATAAATTCATAATAGAACTTCGTAAAGATGGAAAACTTACTTAAATGATTATAATCTAGACCAATGGTATAGAGAGAGATCTCTACTGTTTGCTCTAAAATAAGTCGAGCATGCTTGTCTGATCTATAAACCTTGTGATAGCAGTTAAACATAATTTTTATGACAAGAAACCGATACTGTCAGTGTGCTCCTTTAAATTCTTTATAAGGTGTGTTTTGAATAGTAGTTATAGTAGTATAGTAAATAGTTGGTCATCTAGTAGCTGGTGCAGAAATGAGTCCGGGATACAACTGGGGAGCCGGCAGCTCCCCATCGGCTAAGGAAGGCATCCTGTGGTCGCTCCTGTGTCTCTCGCTAAGGACGGGAATGCTAATTACGTTTGGGCTCTGTGCTTAAATACTAGCGCGTGTAAGGCGCAGGAACAAGGGGAGCCCGCTGTCCAATGAGCGCGGACATGGCTGTGAAACCTGATTGACCCAACCGGAAACTATGCTGAACTCCAGGCTGCTGCTACAGGTCACTCCCCTCCAGAGACTGACAAGCGAGCGAACGAAATACCATAACGTGTTATTTATGTTGGGGTTGGTGGTGACACTCGCGAGATCAACGGGGGACGAAGGCATTCCCAGTGGCTAAGGACTGCGCGACAGTCCTTTGGTGCTGCTGTGTTGTATGCATTGCTAAGATCGGGAATACTCATCTCGTTTGGGCTCTGGCTTTAAGTATAGAGGAACGGGGGAGCCCCTGTCCAATGAGCGCGGACATGGCTGGGACTGATGTGACCCAACCTGGAAATATCCTGAACTCCAGTTGGGGGTCGTGCTGTACATAGCCTACGTATTGCGCTCTAGGAACTATGCTCGGCAAAGGCAGCAACTGTAGTACTTAGACATCAGCCAGGTTGTGCTTCTGCAGCAATGACCGAGCGATCACAGGAACTTCAATGAAACCACCCATCTGGTCCCTGCTGGGACGGATGTGGCTGCTATCACAAGCCACATGCTTGAGACATTCCCGAGATCGCTTGCTCGTAACAAGAGCCAACGCATGTCAGAGGAGGGTCTAGACCTCCGAGGCCACGCAACTTGGTGGAGAGGATGGCTCATGATGTCGAGAAACCGTCACAGTGACCATTAGGAACTATAAACTACCCTCAGTATAGTGGCCCAGCGAAATGCCACGAATTCAGATGGAAACAGACAAGGCAATGCAGGCATCCAAGAACGCTAGCCCGCTTGTTTAAAAGCAATGAACCACAAAAGTGAAATGTGGAAGTGCTACAAGCTATGACTTGTTAAATGCCACTGATGAGGAGCCTCACTGACCATACCAAAACTCGGCCTTGGTTTAGAGTCCAAAGACGCACTGGTACTCAATGACGAGATAGGAGGTCAACCACAGGGTAAATATGTCGAAAACATTTTCGAAGACAAAACCCCCGACAACCTACCTCTTAGGCGTGTTGTCAGGGTATGCAAGGAAACTGCCAGCGAGTCAGGCAGGAAATGCTGGAATGTGTGAGTCCTTCGACCACCATACCACCTTCTCAGAGTATGGAACGTCAGCCCGAGATGATAGCACCATGACCCCAGTCAGAGGCGAACAGCTGACACGAGGTCTGTGAAAACAAGTAGCAACAGCCTGCAGCCGAACTGGGAAGACAGAACGCCTACAACAGACAGACTGTCATATCGAGAAATGGCAGCCGAACCAATAACTCAGGATATTTCTCTAGAGGGAAACAAGAAATGCATATAACAACCAGTTGTAACACAGCCCGGGCTCTGATGGGATTCGTACCCATCATTTCCCACCTGGGACTAGAGGTGAGCTGGCATTCCTGCAGAATCTCAACAGCCTGGGACATTCCACTCTACTCCAGATGGAAGGGGGTACCGTTCCCATCCCTAACCAAAGGAGCAGGGAAACTGCACATCTCTCTCTCAGCGTCTGCCAAGAGGCGACGAGAGGTTTGAAAGGCTCTATGGAAAATGGGACCCACATGAAACACTCCAGGTAACCAGGGCATAGCACAGCGCACAGCCAGCCTGCTCTGAGCACAATAAGCACGGCACACTGTGGTAGTATCCTTGACCATGGAAGGCTTAATTGGCAAGTCATTTGCATTCAGGAAAGCTGATCCAAAAGGAAATCAGAGTAAGCTCTGGCGGATAGGTTGACTACTAGGAATAGAACAGCCAGTTCATCTCCGCTCCTTAAAGATGTCGTCCGTCTTGCCAAGTCTACTTACATATCGTGTGCAGGATCTGTGTTCGCCGGTGCGGTGTTGAGGTCACGCTATTTATTTGTTTATTTATGTGTCTATTGTACTTGTATTATATTTACCATGCATTGCTGTCATATTATTCTCGTTCTCTTTTTATTTATTATCATTACTATTAGTATCATTATTAATATTGTTATTGTTCTTATTAGTAAAATCATTATCTCATCAGTATAACATTGATAATGATGATGATAATAATAATGATAATGACAGTAAGAACATAATGCTCCTAATGATAATGGTGATGAGGATGATAATGATAATAATAATAATAATAATAATAATAATATAATATAATGATAACATGATAATGATAATAATAATATCATTATTATTATTATCATTACTATTATTATTATTATTATTATTATTATTATTATTATTATTATCATTATTATTATTATTATTATTATTATCATTATTATTATAATTATCATTATTATTATATTATTGTTGTTTGTTGTTATTATTATTATTATTATTATTATTATTATTATATTATAATCAATGTTCTTATCATTATATTATTATTATTATTACTACTACTACATCATCATCATCATCTATATCATCATCATCATCATCATCATCATCATCATCATCATCATCATCATCATCATCATCATCATCATCATCATCATCATCACCATCACCATCACCATCACCATCACTATCACCATCACCAATATTAATAATAGTAATAATAATACAGATAGTAATAATAATAATAATAATAATAATAATAATAATAATAATAATAATAATAATAATAATAATAATAGTAATAATAATATAATATTTTATTTTTCATTAATTTATTTTGACTATTATTCACATTATTATTATCAATATAATTGGCAATATCAATATCATCATTATCATTATTATCAATGTTATAATATAATTTTTGAAGTTATTATTACTATTACTGTTTTTTATATGTTATTATTACTATTATTATCATTTTTGTCAGCATTGTTATTATCATAATTTCGTCAGCATTATTATTACCACTATTATTGTCATCTTCATCATTAAAATAATGATTATAATAATAATAACTGTAATAATAATGATAATGATAGCAATTCTTATTCTTATTACTGTCATTACTATATTAATATTGCCATAATGTTCATTACAGTTATTATTATCATTAATATTATCTTTATCATTATTATTTTCATATTATCATTTTGCTTATATTATCATTGAATCATCTTCATTATTATTATTATTATTATTTATTATTATTATTATTATTATTATTATTATTATTATCATATTGATATTTCCATTATTATCATTATTACTGTTATCATTATTATTACTATCATTATCATCCTGATTTTAATCAATAAGGATGATATTTCTACCATTAGAATTAGTATTATTATCAGTATTAATCATACTCATTACCAATATTGCTATTAATATCATTATCATTATTGTCATGTTAATGATGATGATGATGATGAGAGTACTCTCCAAGCTCTGAACACTCTAGACAACGTTGCAGGAAAATTGCAAATGGCATCAGGATAAAAGTTTATCGTGCAGAAGAACGAGGTCATGATATACATTTTGTGTGCATTCCATCGTAAGCTGGAATATACGCATGATCTTGCTGATCGCCTAACAAAATCAACATCTGACAAGCAGAGTGGATATAGATCCTGTAGTAGCTCTTACTAGAATTTTACACATCATTAAAACTTCCTTCAAAGGGGATTTCACTGAGTTAGTTAATTTCAACAGACTGAAAGCTGTAGCATAAAGCACTATGACCGGTTTACGCCTGATTTATTCATCTATGGTTTATACAAAACAAGATTAAGATAATGTGATATTGTGACCGCAAGAATTAAGCTTGGATATAGATTGTGTTGGCAGGTCAGTACAGTTTGTAATGTCGAAGAAAAAGTGTAAACTGTGAAATGAAGAATATAGCGAAGATGTGTTACAGCCTTCAGACCACCTAGCATGAAGCACGGAGAACTATGTTATTATTTCATATCATCTGATGTCTTAGAAGATATTTATGTTGTGGCAATGCCGTTCCAAGCTGTACGCCGGCGTGGTAGATGAGTAAAATAAAGGACTCTGTAATAGAGAGTAAAGATCATTATAATGTTATAGCCTACAATTCCAATGATGCTATGACCATGCAGCAAATGTACTACAGCTTGCTGACACCTGTGCAGTTAGTCAGTGTGGTAATTAAAAGACTAAACTAAGCTATATGTTAATAAATTGAGAAAATGCCTGAGACTAACCTAAAAGTTCAGATTAAGAGTCACGAAATTCGATCTTACCACCACAGGTTCAGAAGCGGTAAAAGAGCATAAAGCCGCCTGAATTTGGACAGTTCTCTCCCTTTCTCCTTGAGCTCGTACAACTCTTCAGTGTCCGCCCAAGTTGCTGAAGGCACGAGAGATTTTGGGTGTTGCATGTAGAGATGTAATAAAGAAAAGGGAGAAAAACATCTTGATATTGTTAAGTTTGACAAAAGAAATGGACCTTAATTTTGTTACATAGATTTCAAATTAGTCTTTGAAAGATATGTTTGAACTCTATCCATATAAATTCATAATAGACTTCGAAAAGAGGAAAACTTACTTAAAATGATTATAATCTAGACCACATGGTATAGAGAGGAGATCTCTACTGTTTGCTTCTTAAAATAAGTCGAGGCATGCTTGTCTGATCTATACGCTTGTGTATAGCCAGTTAAACACTATATTTTACTGAACAAGAAACCGCTACCTGTCAGTGTGCTCCTTTAAATTTCTTTTACTAAGGTGGTTGTTTTGACATAGTAGTATAGTAGATGATAGTTGGTCATCTAGTATGGCTGGGTGCAGAAGATGAGGTCCGGGATCAACTGGGGAGCCGGCAGGCTCCCCAGTCGGCTAAGGACTGGGCAGTCCTTGTGGTGCTGCTCCTGTTGTCTGCTCTGCTAGAGGATCGGGGAATGCTCATCTCGTTTTGGGCTCTGTGGCTTAAATACACTAGCGCTGTGTAAGCGTGCAGGGAACAAGGGGAGCCCGCTGTCCAATGAGCGCGGACATGGCTGTGAACCTGATGTGACCCAACCTGGGAAACTATGCTGAACTCCAGGTCGTGCTGCTACAGGTACTCCCCCTCCAGAGAGTGAGCAAAGCGAGCGAACGAAATACCATAACGTGGTGTTATGTTATGTTGGGTGTTGGTGGTGAAGTCGGAGATCAACGGGGGAGCCGGAAGGCTTCCCAGTCGGCTAAGGACTGGGCAGTCCTTGTGGTGCTGCTGCTGTTGTCTGCTCTGCTAGAGGATCGGGGAATACTCATCTCGTTTTGGGCTCTGTGGCTTAAGTACAGAGAACGAGGGGAGCCCACTGTCCAATGAGCGCGGACATGGCTGTGGACCTGATGTGACCCAACCTGGGAAACTATCCTGAACTCCAGGTTGCGGGGTCGTGCTGCTACAGTAGCCTACGTATTGCGCCTCTAGGAACCTAACTGCTCGGCAAAGGGCCAGCCACACTGTAGTACCTTAGACATCAGCCAGGTCTGTGCTTCTGCAGCACATGACCGAGCGATCACAGGGGGAGACTTCAATGCACACCACCCATCCTGGCTCCCTGCTGGGCACCGGATGTGGCTGGCTATCACACAGCCAACATGCTTGAGACATTCCCCGAGATCGCTCTCCTCAGTAAACCAAGAGCCAACGCATGTCAGAGGAGGGGTCCTAGACCTCACGCTGGCCACTGCAACTCTGGTGGAGAGGATTGGCTCATGTGTCGATGAAACCGTCACTAGTGACCATTACGGCACTATAACTACCCTCATGTATAGTGGCCCAGCCGAAATGCCACGACCGAATTCAAGATGGAAACCAGACAAGGCCAATTGGCAGGCATTCCAGAACGCCTTGGCCCGCTGTCTTAAAAGCAATGAACCCACACAAAGTGAAAATGTGGAAGTGCTACAAGCTAGACTTGTAAATGCCACTGATGAGGCAGCCTCACTGACCATACCAAAACGGCCTTGGTTTAGGAGTCACAAAGACGCCTGGTACTTCAATGACGAGATTAGGGAGGTCAACCACAGGGTAAATATGTGCCGAAAAACATTTCCGAAGACAAAGAACCCCGACAACCTAGCCCTCTTAAGGGTGGTTGTCAGGGATGCCAAGGAAACTGCCAGCAGAGTCAGGCAGGAAAAGTGGCTGGAATGGTGTGAGTCCTTCGACCACCATACCACCCTCTCAGAGCTATGGAAACGCTCAGCCCCGAGATGCATGCACCATGACCCCCAGTCAGAGGCGAACAGACTGACGCACGAGGTCTCTGGAAAACAAGTAGCAACAGCCTGCCAGCCGAACTGAGGGCAAGACAAGAAACGCCTACAACCAGACAGACTTGCTCATATCAGAGAAATGGCAGCGAACCCAATAACTCAGACGTTATCTTTTCTCTGAGGGAAATAAGAAATGCCTATAAAGCCATTTGTAACACAGCCCCGGGCTCTGATGGGATCTCGCACCCCAACATTTCCCACCTGGGACTAGTAGGTGAGCTTGCATTCCTGCAACTCATCAACAAGTCCTGGGAAACTTCCACTCTACACCAGAGTTGGAAGGGGGCTACCATAGTTTCCCATCCCTAAACCAAAGGAGCCAGGGAAGTACTGCCACATCTCTCTCCTCTGCTGTCTGGCCAAGACGGCCGAGAGGATGGTTCTGAACCGGCTCCTATGGAAAAATGGGACCCCCACATGAACACCTCCACGGGTTCACCAGGGCATGAGCACAGCGCACAGCATAGCCATGCTCTTGAGCACAATAAGCACGGGCACATCTGTGGTAGTATTCCTTGACCTGGAGAAGGCTTTTGAATTGGCAAGTCCTCTTGCCATTCAGGAGAGCCTGATCCAAAAAGGAATCAGAGGTAAGCTCTTGGCTTGGATAGGTGACTACTTTAGGAATAGAACAGCCAGTTCATATCACAGACATGCCACTAGAGAATGGAATGCCAAGGGTGGGTTTCTCAGTCAGCCCTCTTTACATTAATGTCTGTATCCCAATTTAACTCCAGTGGGTGTCAGATCATTTCATATGCAGCGATCTTGCTATCATTGCACTGAGCACACTACTAAACAAAGCCAGCGTTGTCTGGATCTCATATCCAGACCTGTAGGACAGGACTAAAGATCTCTGCAGCCATCAAAGCCATGCTTGAGGCAAGAGTTCAAGCACAGTTGAAATTCAGGGAATGGACTTGTACCTGTTGAAAACAAAATCAAGATTTCCGTCATAGAGCAATGATGGAATACATAGGCCAAATCATTCTATGTACATACTAAGATCATTCTATTACATGCTGTAGGCCCATTGTAGATTTATGCATCCCTTGCTCTGATTGGCATTAAGAAAAAATATAAACCAACTGGACAGTCCAAAAAGCTACAGGTTTCATTCTGGTGACCCAAGTGGGCGAGGTCCTCATCCTCCTACTAGAGGTCTACATTTCACCTGGACTCACGAATCGATCTAATGGACACAATTTTTTATCAAGTTCTCCGGCTCCAGAGCCTGGATAATAAATAGTTAGACGCCTTAGAACAAGATAACGAGCTGTTTTGAAACAACTCCTGGCGTCTCATACAGCCAGGGTGTTATTACAGCACAGTCAAAGAACCGCTTCTTGCCAAGGGCATGGACTCCCCCACACTCTGACTTTGTTGAGCTCCGCCGGCACAATCCTCATAGAGTTCCTCGTTTTGGCAACCAAAAAATGAATATTCCATGCATAGCTAAAGAGCAGTAACCACAGGTCATTGCAACCATCACTCCTTGGTAGCAGAATCAATATGCAACGAGGATCGGTCGATCCTGACCCACTGCAGGGCCGGTTCGAATCAAGGATCCACAAATTCATGAGGTAACAAAACGCCTCCTCGCTACAGGCAGTGGCAGTTGCTATCATGGAGCACTGAGCCACGCGTCATAATGAGGACTACGTGGTCTACATACAGCCTTCATAAGGAACATCGACTGTCTTCAACTGCGCTCACCCACTGACATTATTACCTTTGCTACCTCAGCGCACTGACAAGAATTTTGACAGGGTATGAAGAATTATCATAAACTGGTTCAGCCAAATGGGATCAGAGGGAATGATTGCTGACAGACTAGCCGATGTTGCAGGGGTATGCCCTAATCCCATGATAATACATCAGAGCCGAAAATTACTTTGGATAGAGTATGTGATGGCAACTCTTCTGCTGCAGCTTTTACGAGGAAACGAGATCTCCCTCACCATGCACTCTATCTGAAATAAAACATATGTACGAAGTCATTTGATGAGCCGAACCACACTTGTAATACTTAGAGAATTGTGTACACATGCAATTCCTGAGACAAGGCCGAGAAACAGCCGTCGTGTGGTAAAGAATTATGCGAGATGCTTACACTCGGCTACAGAGGCTGTGGCAATCCTCCCACGGTAAGCAACCGAGTGCAGAGAACCAAATGAGACAGCCATAAAAAGCTGAACAGGCCGGGCCATAAGTGAAAGGCCCGGGCGAAGAGAACTTCGGCAATCTCGAACGAACGCAGGGGCGTTAGAGCTTAGACTTTCCTATTGGATCTTGAATGCCCGTGTCTCCGCGCTTTCGCCACCTTAGTATGTTATTGTATAATATTGATTTCCTCTTGATGGTTGTCGATAATATTTACCCGAACCTTGCTGATAGGGCGTTTTAGGTGAACTTTTCCATTTGACTGAATTTAGGTTACATATCAAAGATAATAAGATGAGAAGGATGATACTGGATTCCCAGCACTAACTTGCAACTCGATGTTCATGTAGAACAAAGAAAAATCTATGTAAAATTTTGAAGACTACCTGATGCGCACTACGAGGACAAGCCGTTTTGCCTCCTGAAGGTTAAGGAAGCCTGTTAAGACTTGCTATAATTCTAGCTAGAATATATTGCAACTATTATGGAATAAAAACCTGACATAGGTCTGGTTTGAATTCAAATTTGATTTGTAATAAGGAGATGGTGTTAGATGCTAACGCGCATTCTCAGACGCCAGCCTAAGCAAGTGCTGAATTAAACACACACCTAAGGCTTTGTTACTATTTCAAAACAGCTTCTTAGGTAAGATATTGCAAATGCATAAAATCTTCCGGCTCTTTTTTTCCATGTTAAAAAATGCTTGTTCACTGGTGGCTATGATGCCTGTTTATGCATAAATTCCCTTTGTTTAAAGCATTTTGAATGAACAAAGCTGATGTTATGTGCATAGTAAAACCTTTTGTTATAAGGAGCAAAATATTGATGAAAGATAAGGAATCCAGATTTGTCCGTCATTGAAAGCATCTATAAGGACAAATTATCGGACAGCTAAAATGAAGTGAAAAACGAATTGTAAAACGAATGACTAGCATAACACTGTAAACAGTGGGATGATACGGTTTTGAGCAAAATCAAAGTGGAATATCAGTGTCTCCAGTGTTCTGAAAGTGGAATGTCAGTGTTTCCAGTGTTCTGAAAGTGGAATGTCAGTGTTTCCAATATTCCAAAAGCGGAATGTCAGTGTTTCCAGTGCTAAAAAAGCGAAATGTCAGTGTTTCCAGTAGTAAGAAAGCGGAATGTCAGTGTTTCCAGTAGTAAGAAAGCGGAATGTCAGTGTTTCCAGTGCTAAGAGAGCGGAATGTCAGTGTTTCCAGTACTAAGAAAGCGGAATGTCAGTGTTTCCAGTGTTCTGAAAGCGGAATGTCAGTGTTTCCAGTGTTCTGAAAACGGAATGTCAGTGTTTCCAGTGTTCTGAAAGCGGAATGTCAGTGTTTCCAGTGTTCTGAAAGCGGAATGTCAGTGTTCCCAGTGCAAAGAGAGCGAAATGTCAGTGTTTCCAGTGTTGTGAAAGCGGAATGTCAGTGTTTCAGTGTTCTACAAATAGAACGTCAGTGTTTCCAGAGTTCTGAAAGCGGAATGTCAGTGTTTCCTGTATTCTGGAAGCGGAATGTCAGTGTTACAAGTGTTTTAAAAGGGAGTGTCAGTGTTTTCAGTGTTCTACAAATAGAATGTCAGTGTTTCCAGTGTTCTGAAAGCGGAATGTCAGTGTTTCCAGTGTTATGAAAGCAGAATGTCAGTGTTTCTGAACACTGGAAACACTGACATTCCGCTTTCTGAACACTGGAAACACTGACATTCCGCTTTCTAAACACTGGAAACACTGACATTCCGCTTTCTGAACACTGGAAACACTGACATTCCGCTTTCTGAACACTGGAAACATGACATTCGCTTTCTGAGTACTGGAAACACTGACATTCCGCTTTCTGAGTACTGGAAACACTGACATTCCCCTTTCTCAGTACTGGAAAACACTGACATTCCGCTTTCTGAGTACTGGAAACACTGGCATTCCCCTTTCTGAGTACTGGAAACACGACATTCCGCTTCCTGAGTACTGGAAACACTGACATTCCGCTTTCTGAGTACTGGAAACACTGACATTCCTGTTTCTGAGCACTGGAAACACTGGACATTCCCCTTTCTTAGTACTGGAAACACTGACATTCCGATTTCTTAGTACTGGAAACACTGACATTCTGCTTTCTTAGTACTGGAAGCACTGACATTCCGCTTTGTTAGTACTGGAAACACTGAGATTCCCCCTTCTGAGTACTGGAAACACTGACATTCTGCTTTCTTAGTACTGGAAACACTGACATTCCCCTTTCTTAGCACTGGAAACACTGACATTCCGCTTTTTGAGCACTGGAAACACTGACATTCCGCTTCTGAGTACTGGAAACACTGACATTCCGCTTTCTTAGTACTGGAAACACTGACATTCCGCTTTCTGAGTACTGGAAACACTGAAATTCCACTTTCTGAGTACTGGAAACACTGACATTCCGCTTTCTGAGTCCTGGAAACACTGACATTCCGCTCTCTCAGTATTGGAAAAACTGACATTCCGCTTTCTTAGTACTGGAAATACTGACATTTCGCTTTCTGAGTACTGGAAACACTGACATTCGCTTTCTTAGTACTGGAAACACTGACATTTCGCTTTCTGAGTACTGGAAACCTGACATTCCGCTTTCTTAGTACTGGAAACACTGACATTCCCCTTTCTGAGTACTGGAAACACTGACATTCTGCTTACTGAGTACTGGAAACACTGACATTTCGCTTCTGAGTACTGGAAACACTGACATTCCGCTTTCTGAGTACTGGAAACACTGACATTCCGCTGAGTACTGGAAACACTGACATTCCGCTTTCTGAGTACTGGAAACACTGACATTCCGCTTTCTGAGTACTGGAAACACTGACATTCCGCTTTCTGAGTACTGGAAACACTGACATTCCGCTTTCTTAGCACTGGAAACACTGACATTTCCCTTTCTTAGTACTGGAAACACTGACATTCCCCTTTCTTAGCACTGGAAACAATGACATTCCGATATCTTTAAATTTGATCACAGAAACATTCTCATTATAGGTTTCATTATCACCATTATTATTATTGTCGTTTGTATTATTATTATCATTATTATTAGCATTATCACCGCTACTACTATTATCATTATTATTATTATTATTATTATTATTATTATTATTGTTGTTGCCACTACTATTACTATTATTATTACTATTATTTACTATTATTATTATTATAACTATTATTATTATTATCATTATCATTATCATTGTCATTCTTATCATTATTACCATTACTATCATTACTATCATCATCATCATTGTTGACTGTAATGATGATAATAGTAATGATATTATCATTAATATATTATTTCCATAATCATTGTTCTTATAATAATCATTATTTCTATTAGTAGCAGAAGTATCTTTGTTGTTGTTGTTGTTATCGTTACTACTACTACTACTACTGCTATTACTACTACTACTACTATCATTATAATTAGAAGTACTAGTCTTGGTATCTGTATTAGTATTATCATTGTTATCATTATAATTCGTATTATTATTACTACTAATATAATCATCATGTTTATCAATGTCATTATTATTTCATTTGATATGATTATTAGTATTATTATCGTTCTTCTTCTTCTTTTTCGTATTATTATTATTATTATTATTATTATTATTATTATTATTATTATTATTATTATTATTATTATTATTATTATTATCATTATTATTATTATCATTAATATCGTTATTATTATTATTATTATTATTATTATTATTTATTATATTACTATTATTTTTTTATTAATAATAACAATAGTAATAATAATAATAATAATAATAATAATAATAATAATAATAATAATATTATTATTATTATTATTATTATTATTATTATCATCATCATCATCATCATCATCATCATCATCATCATCATCATCATCATCATCATCATCATCATCATCATCATCATCATCATCATTGTTGCACCGTCGTCTGGTCGTGTGTGCCCGACGCGCTATTAATAAACTGGAAGGTCGCTCTGGCAGGTCGTTTTCAATTCCGTTTTTGATTAATTATCATCAGATCTATTTATTGATAATGTCCTCACACCAGATCATCCATTCAATTACCATTTTCATTAATTTAATTCAATTTCCACTATTCAATTATATGTCTGTTCATATATCTGCTCATGCTCATTATACAGGTTCATATGCTCATATGTATATACCTTATTTCATTGTAAATATAACTATTTGCTTTGTTGGTTATTATCCCTATATTTTTAAAACGCTGACTGGCTGGACTGCACATAGGATTATTTGGTGTGTGGTCTGCAATCCAGAGATGAGGGCGACACACTCCAGTTGCACGCGCATTTAACTTTGTATGGCACCACGTTTTCCCCTGCGCGGGACTACTATAGTTATCCCGGTGCCTGTTTTCTATTGCTCCC
>NC_051393.1:33727419-33732419 GCF_015228065.2 Penaeus monodon
AAGAACAGAATAATAGTTGGAACACAACAAATAAAAGTGAGTGTATAAGTAAATAAATAGAGCTGTGATAGGAATTAATGTGAAATTAAAGAAAGAAAAGAAAAGAGGCTCTGTTTGTTTGTGGGGGGAGTGTTTTTTTTTTTTTTCTCCCTTTTTTCGTAGAACATCTCCATCTTGCTCGCGTGTCTGTCTTTTGCAATTGCATGAATGCACTTCCATAATCACAGGCAATCGAGTCAGAGTCCGTAGCAAGTTTGTAAGAGGTTCAGTCCTGGAAGTCTCTCCGTTTATAATTCGTCGGCGCTGATCCCACGACCACTAGGCGGGCCGAGGCGGGCAAAGTGACGAGCCGTGGTAACAGCGCTGCCGAATTTATACCTTCGAGAGGCGTCAAGATGTCCAGCCCTCTCTCCCCGTGATTGGTTAATCCGCGTCGCACGCAGGTGAGCTCACAGGTGAACTGGCAGAGCCGATGGTCGCTCTCTTTGCCATTAAAGTTTGCTGTTTGGCGTGGATTAGCTAATCCCTTGGGGATTCTAAGGGTGACTTCTGATTTTATTTATTTATTATCTATTTTATTTATTTTTAACAGTAGCCTAATGATAATCCTTAATATTAGTCATGGTCATAGCTGATGTCGTGTGGGCGTGTGTATATGGGTGGGGGTGTTGTGGTTTCTGTGAGTGTTAATGTTCTGGGCCACCAGGCGTGGTTTGTGCGTGTGTTTGTGTTTGTCAATGATGTTGTAGTGTACGTCTTCTTGTTCGCGTAGTCGGGCCCAGGTGTTTTTTGCTTGTTTGTGTATACGTGTGTTTAGTGGTTCAATGCTGTATGTTCTGTGTAGTGTTTCTGCAGGAATTCAGTCTATAAATGTTGCGCCGTGTATCCAGAGTAGTGCTTTGTTCTGTACTGATTGCATTTTGTATTTTTGTGAGTTTGATATTGCAACCAGTGGGATAGCTGTGTATTCAAGGATAGGTCTGACAGTTGTTTTGTAAAATCTGAGTTTTGTTCGTGGTGTGCAGCATGTGAAGCGTCTGAATTTGGTGAGTCTTGTTTGTGCTTGGGTGATTCTTTGATGTGTGTGGTGAATCCATTGTTTGTGAAGTGGAATCCAAGAATGTTGCCTTTGTTTGTGTATGGGATGTTAGTGTTATTGACTGTGATGGGTTGTGAGTTTCTGCGTGTGGATGAGTTTGAATTTGTTGATGTTTGTCTGTATTTTCCAATGGTGCTCAAAGGTGTTGATGTTCTGAATAGCTCTTTCTGTTGTTAGTTTCATGAAGTGTTGTGATTTAAAGGGGTGTGAAATTATTTGTGTGATGTCGTCTGCATAGGAAAAAAGTTGCAGTAAGGTGTAGGTTATGGCAGATTGGCTGTGTACAGGATATATAGGGTGGGCGATAAAACGCTTCCCTGTGGTACTCCACTTCTCAAGTGGAGAGGGGTGCCTAGGTGGGTTCCCAGGCGTATAGTGGCAGTCCTGTGGTCCAGGAAGCTGCAGAGGAGGCGTGTGAGATGTGTCGGTAGTTGTAACTGTATTAATTTGTATTTGAGGCCGTCGTGCCAAACCTTGTCAAAGGCCTTGCTGACGTCTCTTAAAATTATGTTAGTCTGGTGCTTGTTAACGAGACTGAGAGCAATCTCCTCGTAAGCGAGGGCGATAATGCTCTCGCCCCCCCTGTGTGGGCGAAAGCCATATTGTCTGCTGTTATGTATGCTGTTATTTTCAAGGTGTGTAGTGAGTCTGCCAGGAACTACCAGGAACTTCCAGCAATGAGATGGGGCGGTAGTTCTCCACCTCATGTGCTGACTTCCCCGATTTTGGTATGAGGGTGATGGTAGCGTGTTTAAACTTGTAGGGGAAATATCCTGCAGCCAGTGCTGCATTGAAGATGTGGCGTAGCCTGCGGATCACTGTGGGTGGCAGATGTTCATTGATTGTTTTGTTGATGTTGCTTGCTCCTGGTGTTGTGTTTTTGGTGTGTTTGATGGTGTTAACAATTTCTTCTGGGGTGATAGGTGTGGAGAGGGGACTGTCCTCTGTGAGATTGTTGAGAGTAATGATGTTTTCTGGGAGAGTTAGGTTTCTGTGTTGCTGTAGAAAGTGTGTGACCTCGGTCTCTGAGGTGTGGTCGAATCGGGCGTTCTCAGTGGGGAAGATCTGGAAATTCTGTTGCCAGAATTCCCTGTGGAGAAGCTCCATCTCCTCTACCGAATCAACCTTCTGTCGGTGTGTATTGCAAATGTATGTGGCTGTCTGTCTGTCTGACCCCATGAGTTTCCTGAAGGAACTCCAGAACCTCTTGGGGTCTCTTGTGTTCTGACATAGTTTTTGTGCAAGGGTTTCCCAGTGTTGTTTGTTCATTACTTTAAGCTCGTGTATTAGTTGCGTTTTGAGTTCTCTGTATCGTGTGTGTAGTAGTGCGTCCCAGCCCCGTGTTGTTGTTATTTGGTGTAAGTGTCTGTATTGTATTTTGAGCAATTTCAGACGGTATGTTTCTCTGTAGTGGGGGATGGTTTTGTGTGTTGTTCTGGGTATGTTAGCCAATCTGGCCGTCTGTATGTCTGTGTATCACTGTTCAAGTGGTTGTTTATCATGTGTGTGGGTTGGCCCTCGAGATCGATTATTTGTGTGTTTTCAAATAATCGATCAAATAATCCCTCCCAGTTAGCATGTTTGTAAGATTCTCGGGGTTGTGTTGGGATCATGATGGGGTTCGTTGATAGTGTTAATATTACAGGGAGATGATCACTGGAGGTGACATCGTCTGTTGAAATATGATAGCGTAGATGTGCTCTGTGGTTGGAAAGTACTATGTCAGGTGTTGTTGTTGTGTCATATGCAATATATGTTGGTATGTATGGACTGAGGTGTGTGAGTCTTCCTTGTTGTATGTAGGAGGCCAGGCCTCTGCCTACTGCGTTGATGTGGTTGTATCCAAAGAGTGTGTTGTTTGCGTTAAAGTCTCCCATGATGTATATTGGTTTGTTGTGCCTCAGGAGCTGCAAAATGTCAGGTTCTGGGATGTAAGGTCTTCGTGGTGGGATGTAAAGTGTTGCCAGTATAATGGGTCCTTGTGGTGTGTTTACTTCGACTGCCAAAAGGTCAGAAGTGAAGTTATTTACGATTTTGTGAGAGAAGTCATTTTTGATCGCAATTGCTACGCCGTCGCTTCTTTCTTGTGATTTGTTTGAAGAGTAGATAGTGTATGGGTAGATCTTTAGTGGAGTAGTGCTATTGAGCCCATGGCTGTTTATGAGGATGATGTGAGGGTCATGTTTTCTGTATGAGTTGCAGAGTTCATTTTTGCGTGTTGTCCAGCGTAGAACATTATGTTGGATGACTGTGAGGTGTGAGTGTAGTGATGTGTTATTTATCCTGTTTGTGTGCTGGATTCTTGGTTATGGGAAGGTGTCCGTTCTGTATTTTGGTGATGTCAGGGTGTCTTTCAATCATCCTGTTGGTTACCACGATGTTTCCCTGTATGAGGTGTTCGTGGAGTTTATCAGCTATGACCATGATATATTGCTCTTCCTTAAAGAAAAGCCACTTGATTCGTCATTTTTCGATTTCTTTGCCGATTTCCTGTCTGTCAGAGTACTCGTATTTGTCAGGGTTTTTAGCAAAGAGTCTGATACCATAGAATTTAAGGTCCGTTATCGTGCCGTCCATTAGCTTCTCCAGGCCATCATCCCCCACAAAAGAGGTATCATGGTCCTCGGGATCATAAGGGTCAATTGAGCTCTGCTGGGGGGGTTGCTTTTGGCAGTGCCTGTAGCGGTGCTGGTAAACCGTACCTTTTAGAGGATGATGGCCCTTGAGGGGCAGCTTGCTGCTTCTTGGGCCTGACTTAGGTGTTGGGAGCTGGGATTGCAGTGTTTGTAGGGGTGGTAGGGGAGATCTGATCAAGCTGTGTCTCTAAGGCTTGGATGTGTGATGCCGCCTCAGAGGGTTTCCTGACTGGGGGGAGGGGGGGTTGAACCACCCTAAGGATCCCCCAGGAGTCAGCTTCCCCTAGGTCGAGGTCATGGAGGTTGTTCTTTTTCAGGGCCTCCCTAGCATGCTTCCTAAAGCCTAGTTCAGTGCTGATGATGTTTTTGAGGTGGGCGTGCAGCAAAACTACCATAATTTCCTTTGACAGGTTGTTAGGCAGGGCTAGATGCACCGTGGGTTCTGTTTTTGAGGAAGTTTTTTCGTTCTGATAAGCCAAGAACGACGTATGCAACATATATATATATATATATATATAATATATATATATATATATATATGTATATATATATACATATATATATATATATAATATATATATATATATATTATATATATATATATATATATATACATATATATGTATATAATATATATATATATATATATATATATACATATATATATATATATATATATATATATATATATATATATATATATATATATATATATATATATTATATATATATATATATATATATATATATATATATATATATATATATATATATATGTCACAACTGCGACATTACTCTGGACCTTCGCCGATGTTTACCTCACTCCGAGCGGCTGGATTAGGTCCTTCCCGATTAGCTCTTACGTCTCGTGGGGAACGAGGGTATCGGTCCTTTACATCGGCGCGGCGTATAAAAGGAGCACTAGCCAAAGATTATGCAGTTTTCCCGTGACTTTTGACTTGTGTGCTCCCTTCCGCCATGTGACCCCGCCTGCTCCGCTGGATCCTCTCTCTCTCCCACGCTTCTGCTTGTACATATTTGGTTATGTGTATGTATAGTGTAATTTAGTGCCCTTTTGCAGTAAACCTTTTGTATGTTTCCTCTGGTGTGTTTTCGTTGACCTTGACCGCTCTGATTGCTTTGTCTTTTTTAAAGTCGAACCCTGACATTGGCGACCTTGCCAGGATCAGACGGTCTGGAAAACGGCGCCATGAGGAACTACGTGAAGGAAGGTGAACTGCTGGGCCTTGAAGGCATGGCCTTTT
>NC_051393.1:33737419-33767419 GCF_015228065.2 Penaeus monodon
GGGTGACTTCAATGTGGTATCTGGCTTGGATAGATTGAGGTTCAGCAGTCTCTGATTGGTTCACAGATCTTGAAAACCTGATGGACCGAGTTGCTCTATGGGAGTCCTTCACGCATGAAACACTTGAAGCAGGAGTCCACTTGTATACCCCCGAGGGCAAAGCAGAATTTCATCTCAATGGAGACAATGGAGGGAACAGAAGCATGTCGTATGGCTTGACTAAATGGCAGGCAGGACTTGCGCTGTTCCTTGGTGCATAGTGCTCAGACACTGTTGAGAAGGGACAAGGAACAGTTCATCAGGAACCTTGCTGAGGAGGCTGAAGGCCATTTCTTGGTAAATGACCTTCGCCCTGCCTACCAAGCCCTGAGAAAACTGAACTCTAAGCCCTCCTTGCAGATGACTGCAGTCCACTCAGTGGATGGACAGATCATCTCAGATTATGTTGGGGTTTGTGAATGTTGGGCTGAGTATTTTGAGCAGTTGTATCAGGTAGACCCTCTAGCAGTTACTTTGGATGCAAGCATCACTGTGCCATACCCACCCATCCGTGAGGAGCCTCATACACTAACTGAAGTTAACATGGCAATTTCTAAGCTGAAGGGCGGGAAACTTGCGGGTATATGTGATCTCCCTGCTGAACTGCTAAAGGCAGAGGGCGAACCTATGGCATAGGGCTTACATACAGTCTTGACTGCTATCTTACAGTCTGGTTCCATTCCCCCTGCCTGTTGAGGGGCATGGTCATCCCTCTCTGGAAGGGGAAAGTGGATCATTGGGACTGTAGCAACTACCATGATATTACACTGCAAAGTTTTCACCCAAAATTTTTCTGGAACAGATCCATGACCACCTACTAAGGCACCAGAGACTGGAGTAGTCTGGATTCACTCTTGGCAAGACCATATCCTAGCGTTTCGAGTCACTGGAACGCCGTTGTGAGATCGGTTGTGGGATGCTTGCAGCCTACATTGACCTCAAGAAGGCGTTTGATTCGGTTCATCGAGAATCGCTATGGAAGACTCTGAGACTTAGGCGAACCACACCACGAATTATTGGCCTAATAGAAAACCTTTATACTGGTACTGAAAGTGCTGTAAAGTGTGGTAGGGGCCTATCAAACGTCTTCCCTGTTAACTGAGTGGTGAGGCAAGGCTGTGTCCTTGCATCAACACTTTTCAACACCTGCATAGACTGGAAAATGAGCAGAGCCACTGACCAAAGTAAGTGTGGAGCAACACTGGGCAATATCTAAGTCATAGACCTTGACTTTGCTGACAATGTTGCTATCCTATCTGAGTCTTTGGAATCACTGGTGTGAGTTCTTGTTGCATGTAGCAATGGGGTGAACCCCTTGGGCCTAGAGGTCTCCTGGACTAAGACCAAAATCCAGAAATTTGGGGGCCTGGTAGGGGAACCTGTTCAGTCAATTCATTCTTGCGGTGAGGACATTGAAGTCACAGAGAGCTTCATTAGTGTAGTCCATGTCTCTGGGGGCTGTCAGACCAAGGAGTCAGTCATGAACTTGATGAACAAGAGCATTTGGAGATGTCGGTGCCTATGCAGATGGACCAAGCTATGTGTCTTCATGACCTTGATACTGCCAGTTTTGCTTTATGGAAGCCTTGATACTGCCAGTTTTGCTCTATGGAGGCCTATTGAGTGCTTTGGAGTCTCCTCTTGATGCCTTTTGTAACAAGTCCCTACGCCGGATCATGGGGTACAGTTAGCAGGACCATATGTCCAACCGACGGCTGGGCGGAGGAGGCCTGTGGGACGGCCTAGGAGGACATGGCATCGGCAGTTCGACCTGTTGCGAGGAGTTAGAGATGGACCAAGGGTCTGCCTAGAGACTCGCCATGAGGGACCCCCGTGGCTAGAAGCTGGATGCGCCCTGGTCGGCGTTAGCCCAGGTGATAATGATATATATATATATATATATATATATATATATATATATATATATATATATGTATGTATGTATATATATACATACATACATACATACATATATATATGTATATATATATATATATATATATATATAATATATATATATATATATATATATATATATATATATATGTATACACACACACGTGTAGAAATTTATGTTGCCAAATGTAGAAACACAAACACACACACACACACACACACACACACACACACACACACACACACACACACACACACACACACACACACACACACAACACACACACACACACACACACACACACACATACACACACACACGCACATACACACACGCGTGTGTGAACCGTATACATGATGCCAAATGTAGAAAAGGTATGAATGTGAATGAATATCTTCACAATGCAAGAGATATATTTGACCGGTTTTGATTATATCTCCGTTAGAAGTAAGTATGAATATATACATACACACACACACACACATATATACATATATACATACATATATATATATATATTTTTTTTATTATTATTATATATATATATACATATATATATATATGTGTGTGTGTGTGTGTGTGTGTGTGTGTGTGTGTGTTGTGTGTGTGTGTGTGTGTGTGTGTGTGTGTGTGTGTGTATACATATATATATATATATATATATATATATATATATATATATATATATACATATACATATACACATATATATACGTACAGTATATATATATATATATATATATATATATATATATATATATATATATATATATATATATATATATATATATATATATATTATGTGTAGGTATATTTATATATATACACATACATCATTATGCAGCACGACAACTCCTTCTGCAGGCGATGGCGAATGGTCCTGATTGCGACGATATAGAAAAGCTCAGGTTGATTATTTTTTCATGAAGCAGCGGTTATAACAGGATCTGACATTACTACACGCTTCAATATCCTTGGTGATGTCTTCTTGGGCGCGCCAAATCCCGCCTCTTCTATGGTACCGTCCCGGCTGACAGTGATGTTGTAGTGAACCATAAAAAAACGTTTTATTTTATTTTTTAAAATTAATATGAATATATTGACTTTGTTTCGTTTTTAAATCTGTATTTGTACCTTATACATAGAAAGACATTTGATTTTATATCATAAAGCCTCCAGAACTCCAAGCACTTAACTGCTTGTTCCCGCCTCTAAGACGGTGACAGAGGTATAGGAGATAGGCGAGGGAGTCACGCTCGCACGGCCCAGGCTACCAGGTACTCTCTCTCCCAATCCACGGGTTAATTGACTTAAACAAGGGGTGTTCTAACAGTAAGCCAGAGATCCTTTACGGAAGACTGCTTGCTTAGGATAGCCCTTGCTGCAGGCACAGAGAGAGAGGCCGTAGTCGATTCTTTTCTGTGTTTATCATTATTGTGTTTTACGGTGACGGACGGAGGATTCGAGGCAGTTTTTGTAAGATAAGTAATGTGTACACCAGCAGTATATGCAGGCTTTGCTATATTTTTGTCATTTATGTATATATCCAAGCTTCTTTATTAAATATTAGTTTTATGTGTTTGTTTGTTTCTTCTTTTTGTAATGTTCTTTTTAGCAAGGAGTTGTGCCCAGGCTCCTTCTGATGTTCCACACGGTAGTGGAGCAGCCACGTGTGATTTTGGACTAGAATCATTAAGTTGGTGATACAAGCATGAAATTTGGTGTGGATGTGCTATGTAGGTCATGTTTTGAGAAAAAAGTGCTAGCCATCAAAAATTCCAATATGGCGGCCATTATTTCCAAGATGGCCACCGGTTAATGGAAAAACAATGGTAAACCATAAAAGCGCTCAATGTTTTACATCTTTGTGTAAAATTATTGACGTATTTGCCTTCTTTGGAGTATCTCTGGTGCATTAGGTAGGTTTCCTGCCATCACGTTGGAAAAATGGTGTGGTGCACAAAAGAATAAGAGCCCACAATTTAATTTTTGGTTCTTGATTCTCAACATGGAGCTGACCATTTTCACAATTATACGAGCGTTTAGAGAAGGAAACTTTACCCTCTATCGTGAATCACTGTCAGAACTGATGCCATACTTCTTCGCAAACAACAATGTTAATTATGTGCGATGGGTTTCAGTTCATCTTCGTGATATGCTAAGCCTAGAGAAGCAACACCCAGAGGTCGCCAGAGAATTCCATGAGGGGAATTTCGTAGTTCACAAATCAGAGAGGAGCTTCTCCTCGATGGCTATTGACCAAGCCCATGAACAAAATAATGCACTCATCAAAGGGGACGGGGGAGCTATTGGTCTGACAGAGGATCCGTCTGCTCTTTGATGATGGATGGTCGCTGGACCAGAAATAAACCAATTGGTATCAAACTACGAAACAGCATCCGGGAGTAAAGATGTAAAGAAATCCAGTCGTCACCACGATCAGTCCCCAAGTACTCAGAAGATGTTCCTGGAAAAAGTACACAAGCTCACCATAGTGATAGAGGAAATGGGCAATCCGTTCACAGAAGAGACAGATGATCTTTTAAGGCTGGATACGAATGACATAGTAGACCCTTCTGCTGCTCAACTAGTTGCAACACATCATGAGAGAGGAAAAGAACAGTTCAAAATATTCATGGATAAGTTGCACTCTGATAGAGATTTCTTCTACAAGCCAATCAAAAAGAACAATACTGGCTTCTTCAAAACTGGGCCAGAGTCATCCAAAGTATCTGAGACTAAAGTACTGAAGGAGGACTGTCAACTGTTTTCTCGCCTGTTTATCTCCTGCCAAACGAGAGGATGTGATCTACAAGAATTTTTCAGACATGAGAACCAGCCTTACCCTCCTTCACTCAGCAAGAAAGGTAATCTACGCGCATGTACTAAGGCCGATTTGGTGGATGTTCTCCAGGCGAAAGTGACACTACTGAGTCAAGGCCAGACTCGGATGTCCTCATTGTGGATGGCTCATCACTGGTAAATGCAGTTGTACCAAAGACATCAAAGACTTTCGAAGAATATGCCACGAAGGACATTCTCCCCAAAATAGAACAGTACAGCAAAAAACACAAGAGAACAGACATCATCTTTGATGTCTTTGATGTATATAAGTCAAGTCTGAAGTCGAAAGCTAGATCGAAACGAGGAAAAGCTATCAGGAGGAGAGTTACTGAAAAGAGTAAAACGCCTACAAACTGGAAGAGTTTCCTCCACGACAGTGCAAACAAGATGGAGCTCTTCCATTTTCTTGCTGATGCAGTAGCTAAAATGATTACTGAAAATGTAGTTATTGTGACGAAGGAAGAAGACGCCCTTACGAGTGCCAGTTACACCAACATTAGCCTTGAGGAATTGGCTCCCTGTACACATGAGGAGGCTGACAAACGTATATTCTTACATGCCTGGCATGCAACTTCGGAAGGCTTTAAATCTCTTATGATCGACGCAAACGACACGGACGTCATTGTGATCGCCATATCACAGATGCCTTCTCTCAAATCAATCGGCCAGGAGCAAATGTGAATTAGATTTGGAAAAGGTTAGCACACTAGATGGATTCCTATTCATGACCTGGTGTCCACCTTAGGACCAGAAAAGACCAACGGGATGCTATTCTTCCATGCCTTTACTGGGTGTGACAGCATGGCAGACATGGAATGTCTTCAGTGGTGCCTCTGCCACCTTTGCAAAACTTAGCTGCAGGCCATCTGAGATTGAGGAGTCTGATCTACATGTTCTGGAAAAATATGTGGTTCTTATGTATGACCGGTCGAGTACAACATCTTCTGTAGACGAGGCAAGGCTTGATCTCTTTGCGCGAAAGCAGAGGTCATATGACATGATTCCACCAACACAAAGTGTACTGAAGCAACATGCTTGGTACAGCCTACCCAAACAGGTCATATTTGGGGACAGTGTGTCAATCGTCAGCCAGTGCCTCAGTGTCCTTCCGAGAGGGGATGGTCAAAAAAGGTGATGTTGGGAAGTTGTATGGACAACGCTGGAACCCGTTTCCAAATGCAAGTCAGAGTGTGGTGGAAGGTGCAAGTGTGTAAAGAATGGACTATTCTGTACTCTACTCTGTACTTGCCCTTGCCAGAATTCCTAATCTGATGAACAGTGAATGGACTTTTGGCCATAGTAGGTTGAGTATTGTTTGAAACATGGACTCTTTGACTTTGGCATATGTAGTATATGACGTCATTTGGCGGCCATCTTGTAAAATGGCTGCCTAATTGGACCCTCAGAATGATTAGAGGTGGTCCCACATCAAACTCAGGCAAAGGGAACTCATCAAGTATCTTAGTAAAAACTTTATTTGCACGTCGTACTGCAATATTTTGTCTTAAAAAGGACCATATGGCGGCCATCTTGGAAAACGACCGCCATATTGGAATTTCAGATGGCTAGCACTTTTTTCTCAAAATATAATACAAAATGAATAATTATGCTAAATTCCTTGCTTGTATCATCAAATGAACGATTGTTTCAACTATCTGCCCCACTACGGGGAGTGTTAAGTTCTAAACTTTCGCAGTACAGTTTTGTGAAACCCCGTTGTGTACGTATTAACTCAATATCAGGGAACCAAAGGCGTTCGACATGTATTTATATAATGAGTGCTTAAATAATGATTATTTAAATTTCATGAACAATATCTATCCCAATCCCACCGTGCCCTCGGAGAGTGCTTACCGCTTAGCCCGCTCCATCGGCACATCTCGGTAAAAATGAATAATACTAGTGAATGGTATAAGTATCGAAGTCTGACACTATAATCAAGAGCAGATCTCTGGCCACAGTAATCATCGACTCTCCTTTCTCTAGCAGAGCCAAGTCACGGGTTTTATCTTGCATTTGTATCGTCTTCCGATCCAATGTATGCAGTGGGATTTTTCTAGGGCGGGAACGGCAAGTTAAATATTTTCACTGATTTTCTCTGTAATATTTAGTTGCTGCCGGTACCGTATATATATATATATATATATATATATATATATATATATATATATATATATATAAAATATATATATTGTGTGTGTGTGTGTGTGTGTGTGTGTGTGTGTGTGTGTGTGTGTGTGTGTGTATGTGTATGTGTATGTGTGTGTGTGTGTGTGTGTGTCTGTGTATGTGTATATTGATACATATAAAATATATATATGTATATATATTTACATATATATATTATATATATGTAATATATATAGAACATTTATATATACATACACACACACACATATATATAATAATAATTATATCTATATATATATATATATATATATATATATATATATATATATATATATATATATATATATATATATATATATATATATATATATGTGTATATATTTATTTATATAAATATAAATAATATTTGTGTATATATATATATATATATAATAATATATATATTTTATATATATATATATATATATATATATTATAGTATAATACATACTACATCATACATAATATATATACATTCCCCCAAACGGGGGTTTTTTTTTAAATTTGGAAACTTTTTGGAAACCTTTTTTAAAAACCAAACCCCCCCAAAATGTATTTAATAATGATGCTAAATAATGATTATTTAAATTTATAAATATTATAATATTTTTAAGTTTTTAAATTTTTTCTTTATGAATTTAAAAATAATAATAATTATATTATAAATTTTTTAAAAGTTTAAAAATTTTAATTAAAATTTGGGAAAATAATATTAATTTTTTTAAAAAAATCCCGTTTTTGCATTTGTATCGTTTTTTTAATTATTTTATTTATTAATTTAAAAAATTAAATATTTTATTTTCCTTATTTTATTTTTTTACTATATTATTAATTTTATATATAAAATATATATTATTATATATTATATAATTTTATATATATTTTTTTTGTTTTTTTTTTTTTTTTTTTTTTTATTTATTTAATTTTTTTTTTTCCCTTTTATTTATATTTGGGTTTTTTATATATAATGTTTTTAAAATTTCATATAATATTATATGTAAATATATACTATATAATTTTTATGTACAAATTTCACTACACAGACCACAACCCCACCACATCCTACACATACCACACACCCCCCACCCCACACACCCACACACCACCCCCCTTTTATATATATATATTATATATATATATATAATATTAAAATAATATATATTATTATATATATATACGGTACCGCCACAAAATTTACAGAGAAAATCAGTGAAAATATTTAACTTGCCGTTCCCGCCCCCAGAAAAAACCCACTGATACATTGGATCGGAAGACGATCAAATGCAAGATAAAACCCCCTGACTTGGTCTGCTAGGAAAGGAGAGTCGATGATTACGTGCCAGAGATCGCTTTGATTAATGTCAGACTTCGATACTTTACCCTTCATGTATATTTATTTTTTCCGAGATGTGCCGAGGACGGGCTAAGCGGTAACACTCTCGAGGCACGGTGGATTGGGGTAGATATTTTTCATGAAAATTTTAAAAAACTTATTTAAGCACTCATTATATAATAAGTCGAACGCCTTTGGTTTCCCGATATTTATTAAAACTACACAACGGGGGTTTTACAAAACTGAGCGAAATTTGAATTTAAAACCCCCCCGTAGGGGGGCAGATAGTTGAAACAAACGTTCATTTGATGATACAAGCAAGGAATTTAGCATAATTATTCATTTTGTATTATATTTTGAGAAAAAAGTGCTAGCCATCTGAAATTCCAATATGGCGGTCGTTTTCCAAGATGGCCGCCATATGGTCCTTTTTAAGACAAAATATTGCAGTACGACGTGCAAATAAAGTTTTTACTAAGATACTTGATGAGTTCCCTTTGCCTGAGTTTGATGTGGGACCACCTCTAATCATTCTGAGGGTCCAATTAGGCAGCCATTTTACAAGATGGCCGCCAAATGACGTCATATACTACATATGCCAAAGTCAAAGAGTCCATGTTTCAAACAATACTCAACCTACTATGGCCAAAAGTCCATTCACTGTTCATCAGATTAGGAATTCTGGCAAGGGCAAGTACAGAGTAGAGTACAGAATAGTCCATTCTTTACACACTTGCACCTTCCACCACACTCTGACTTGCATTCACACTTTGTCAGTTCATGGCAACTCTTGGAAACGGGTTCCAGCGTTGTCCATACAACTTCCCAATCATCACCTTTTTTTGACCATCCCCTCTCGGAAGGACACTGAGGCACTGGCTGACGATTGACACACTGTCCCCAAATATGACCTGCTTGGTAGGCTGCTACCAAGCATGTTGCTTCAGTACACTTTGTGTTGGTGGAATCATGTCATATGACCTCTGCTTTCGCGCAAAGAGATCAAGCCTTGCCTCGTCTACAGAAGATGTTGTACTCGACCGGTCATACATAAGAACCACATATTTTTCCAGAACATGTAGATCAGACTCCTCAATCTCAGATGGCCTGCAGCTAAGTTTTGCAAAGGTGGCAGAGGCACCACTGAAGACATTCCATGTCTGCCATGCTGTCACACCCAGTAAAGGCATGGAAGAATAGCATCCCGTTGGTCTTTTCTGGTCCTAAGGTGGACACCAGGTCATGAATAGGAATCCATCTAGTGTGCTAACCTTTTCCAAATCTAATTCACATTTGCTCCTGGCCGATTGATTTGAGAGAAGGCATCTGTGATATGGCGATCACAATGACGTCCGTGTCGTTTGCGTCGATCATAAGAGATTTAAAGCCTTCCGAAGTTGCATGCCAGGCATGTAAGAATATACGTTTGTCAGCCTCCTCATGTGTACAGGGAGCCAATTCCTCAAGGCTAATGTTGGTGTAACTGGCACTCGTAAGGGCGTCTTCTTCCTTCGTCACAATAACTACATTTTCAGTAATCATTTTAGCTACTGCATCAGCAAGAAAATGGAAGAGCTCCATCTTGTTTGCACTGTCGTGGAGGAAACTCTTCCAGTTTGTAGGCGTTTTACTCTTTTCAGTAACTCTCCTCCTGATAGCTTTTCCTCGTTTCGATCTAGCTTTCGACTTCAGACTTGACTTATATACATCAAAGACATCAAAGATGATGTCTGTTCTCTTGTGTTTTTTGCTGTACTGTTCTATTTTGGGGAGAATGTCCTTCGTGGCATATTCTTCGAAAGTCTTTGATGTCTTTGGTACAACTGCATTTACCAGTGATGAGCCATCCACAATGAGGACATCCGAGTCTGGCCTTGACTCAGTAGTGTCACTTTCGCCTGGAGAACATCCACCAAATCGGCCTTAGTACATGCGCGTAGATTACCTTTCTTGCTGAGTGAAGGAGGGTAAGGCTGGTTCTCATGTCTGAAAAATTCTTGTAGATCACATCCTCTCGTTTGGCAGGAGATAAACAGGCGAGAAAACAGTTGACAGTCCTCCTTCAGTACTTTAGTCTCAGATACTTTGGATGACTCTGGCCCAGTTTTGAAGAAGCCAGTATTGTTCTTTTTGATTGGCTTGTAGAAGAAATCTCTATCAGAGTGCAACTTATCCATGAATATTTTGAACTGTTCTTTTCCTCTCTCATGATGCGTTGCAACTAGTTGAGCAGCAGAAGGGTCTACTATGTCATTCGTATCCAGCCTTAAAAGATCATCTGTCTCTTCTGTGAATGGATTGCCCATTTCCTCTATCACTATGGTGAGCTTGTGTACTTTTTCCAGGAACATCTTCTGAGTACTTGGGGACTGATCGTGGTGATGACTGGATTTCTTTACATCTTTACTCCCGGATGCTGTTTCGTAGTTTGATACCAATTGGCTTATTTCTGGTCCAGCGACCATCCATCTTCGAAGAGCAGACGGATCCTCTGTCAGACCAATAGCTCCCCCGTCCCCTTTGATGAGTGCATTATTTTGTTCATGGGCTTGGTCAATAGCCATCGAGGAGAAGCTCCTCTCTGATTTGTGAACTACGAAATTCCCCTCATGGAATTCTCTGGCGACCTCTGGGTGTTGCTTCTCTAGGCTTAGCATATCACGAAGATGAACTGAAACCCATCGCACATAATTAACATTGTTGTTTGCGAAGAAGTATGGCATCAGTTCTGACAGTGATTCACGATAGAGGGTAAAGTTTCCTTCTCTAAACGCTCGTATAATTGTGAAAATGGTCAGCTCCATGTTGAGAATCAAGAACCAAAAATTAAATTGTGGGCTCTTATTCTTTTGTGCACCACACCATTTTTCCAACGTGATGGCAGGAAACCTACCTAATGCACCAGAGATACCCCCAAAAAAGGGAAAATACGTCAAAAAATTTTACACAAAGATGAAAAACCCATTAAAAGCGTTTTTAGGGTTTTTCCCATTTTTTTTTCCTTTAAAACCGGGGGCCCATCTTGGAAAAAATGGCCGCCATTTTTGGGAATTTTGATGGCTAGAATTTTTTTCTAAAAAACATGCTACATAAGCACACCCACAAAAAAAATTTCATGGGGATCACCAAACTTAATGTTTTCTAGCCCAAAAAATCAACGTGGCTGCTCCACTCCGGGGTGGAACATCAGAAGGGGGCCTGGGCAAAAACCCCTTTGCTAAAAAGAACATTACAAAAAAAAGGGAAACAAAAAAAAAAAATAAAACAATTTTAATAAAGAAGTTTGGGATATATATACAAAGAAAAAAAATATACCCAAACCCTGCATATACTGCTGGTGTACACTTTATTTATTTTTAAACAAAAAACTGCCTCGAATCCTCCGCCGTCCCGTAAAAAAAACAAAAGGAAAAACCCACAGAAAAGAATGGATCCCGGCCCCCTTCTCTCTGTGCCCCCAACCCAAGGGGGCAAATCCTAAGAAAAGCGTCTTCCGAAAAGGATCTTGCTTCTGTTAAAAAACCCCCCCGGGTTTAAGTAAAATTAACCGTGGTTTGGGAGAGAGAGTCCTGGTGGGCCTGGGCCGTGCGCCCCTGACTCCCTCCCTATCCCCCTATACCTCTGTCACCGTCTTAGAGGGGGGAACAAGCATTAAAAGTGTTTGGGATTCTGGAGGCTTTATGATATAAAATAAAATTGTTTTTCCCTATGTAAAAGGGTACAAAACAGTTTTAAAAAAAGAAAACAAAGTCAATATATTATTTTAAATTTTTAAAAAAAAAAATTTTAAAAAAGTTTTTTTTTTTGGTTCCTACAACATCACGGTCACCCGGGAAAGGTACCATAGAAGAGGCGGGATTTGGCGCGCCCAAGAAGAAATCCCCAAAGGTATTAAAAGCGGGGAGTAATGTCAGACCCTTTGTTAAAAACCGCTGTTTCATAAAAAAATAATAAAACCCTTTGGGGTTTTTTTTCTATACTTTGGGCAATCAGGACCTTTCGCCATCCCCGAAAGAAGGAGTTGTCGTCCCTTGCATAATGATGTATGGGTATATATATAAATATCCCTTTACCACATAATATATTTTAATATTTTATATATATTTTATATATATATATAATATATAAAATTTTATATATATATTAAATATATATATAAAAATTTTGAAATATATATTATTTTATGTATATGTGGGGTTTGCTTTAAATATATAATTATATTTTATATAATAAAATATATATATATATATATATATATATATAATACAAAACTTTACATATATAAAACTGTATGTATATATATATATAAAATATATATATATATATAATATATAATATATGTATACACACACACACACAAAAAACACACAAAAACCAACACAAACACACAAAACCACCCCACACACAACAACAATTATATATATTATGTATATATATATATATATATATTTTATATTATATATAATATATATATATAATATGTGTGTGTGTGTGTTTTTATGTATAATTCATACTTATTCAAACGGAGAAAAAATAAAAAACCGGGTAAAATATATCTTTGCAGGGTGAAGAATATTCACATTATACCTTTTCCCCATTGGCACCCTGTTTAGGGTTTTTTTCACACACGCGGGGGTTTTATGTGCTTTGTGTATGTTTTATTTGTGTGGTGTGTGTCCTGGTGGTGGGGCGTGTGTGTGTTGGGGTGTGTGTGGGGTTTTTGTGGTGTGTGATGTGGGGTGTGGTGGTGTGCTGTGGTGTGTGTGTGGGTGTGTGTGTTTTGTGTGTGTGTGGGGGTGTGTTGTGTGTTTGTTTTCTACTTTTGGAACAAAAATTTTCTACACGTGTGTGGGGTAAAACATATATATTTTATAAAATATAAAATATATATATATATATATATATATATTTTAATATATATATAAAATAAATTAAAATGTAGTATGTATGTATGTAATATATACATAAATACTTTATATATTTTATAATATATATATATATTTTATATATATATTTTTAATATATTTATAATATCATTATAACCGGGGCCCAACCCCCGACCAGGGCGCATCCGCTTCTAGCCAGGGGGGGGTCCTCATGGCGAGTTCTAGGCAGACCCTTGGCCCCTTTTAAACCCGAAAACAGGTCAAAAACTCCCCCCCGATGCCATTTTCTCCTGGGCCGGGCCCCAACGGGGCCTCCTCCCCCAAAGCCGTCGGTTGGCCCTAGGGTCTGAAAACTGTACCCCATGACCCCGGCGTGGGGGACTTTTAAAAAAGGCATCAAGGGGAGACCCCAAACCCACTCATACCCCCAATAAAACCCAAAACTGGCAGTATAAAGGGCCCCATAAAGAAAAACTGGCAGTACCCAAGGTCATAAAAGACACATAGTTTGGGGTCCATCTGCTAGGCCCCGCCCATAAAAAAATTTGCTCTTTTTCTCAAGTTCATGACGACCCTTTGGGCCCTGAAAACCCCCCGAAAACAGGGGACTACACTAATGAACCCTTCTGTGACTTCAAGTCCTCACCGCAAGAATAAATTTTGACTGAACGGGTTCCCTACCGGGCCCCCCAAATTTTCGGGGTTTTTGGTCTTAGCCCAGGAGAAAACCTCTGGGCCCCAAAGGGGGTTAAACCCCAAATTGCTACATGCAACAAGAACTCACACCAGTGTTTCCAAAGATTTCAGATAGGATAGCCACTTTGTCAGAAAAGTAAGGTTATGACTTAGATTTTGCCCAGTGTTGCTCCCCCATTTAACTTTGGTCATTGGCCCCTGCCTCATTTTCCAGTCTATGCAGGTTTTAAAAAGTTTTGGATCAAGGACCACCCCTTTTGCCTCCCCACTCATTTAAACGGGGAAGACGTTTGATGGGCCCCCTTACCCCCACTTTACAGCATTTCAGTACCAGTAAAAAGGGTTTTTTTCTTTTAGGGCCCAAAAATTTCGGGGTGTGGTTCGCCTAAGTCTCAGAGTTTCCATAGCGTTTTCTCGATAAAACCCGAACAAACCCCTTTCTTGGGGGTCAATGTAGGCTCCCAAGACCCCAAAAACCGATCTCAAAAACGGCTTTCCCGTGACTCGAAACGCTAGGATAGGGTTTGCCAAGGGGTGAATCCGGGATTACTCCGTTTTGGGTGCCTTGTGGGTTGGTCATGGATCTTTTCCAAAAAAAATTTTTGGGGTGAAAACTTTGCAGTGAAATTTTAATTCAGGGTTTAGTTCCCTACAGTCCAATGACCCCATTTTCCCCCCTTTCCAGAGAGGGATGACCAGCCCCCAAAGGAGGGGGAAAGGAACCAGACTGAAGATAAACAGCAAGACTGTATGTAAGCCCTTGCCCTAGGTTCGCCCTCTGCCTTTAGCCCCCTTTAGCAGGGGGGATACATATACCCCCCCAAATTCCCCCCCTTCAGCTTAGAAATTCCCCTTTTAATTCAGGTTAAGGGGTTTTGAAAAGGGTCCTCACGGATTTGGGGGGGTATGGCCCCAGTGATGCTTGATCCAAAAAATAAATGCCCAGAAAGGGGGCTTTCCTGATACAAAAAATTTCTAAAATACTCAAACCCAAAAATTCCCCAAACCCCAACATTTAAACTGAGAAATCCTGTCCATCCCCTGAGTGGGGCTGCAAATCATCTGCAAGGAGGGTTAGAGTTTAGTTTTTTCAGGGCTTTGGGAGGCAGGGGGAAGGTTTATTTTCCAAGAAATGGGCCTTTTAGCCTCCTCAGCAAAGGGTTTCCCGATGAACTGTTCCTTGTCCCTTTTCAAACAGTGTCTGAGCACATGCCCCCAAGGAAAAGCGCAAATCCTGCCTGAAATTTTGTCAAGCCATACGACTGTTCTGTTCCCTCCAAATTGTCCCATTTAGAGGAAAAAATTTTGCTTTGCCCTCGGGGGGATACAAGTTTGGGCTCCTGCCCTTTTAAGGGGTTTTATGCGTTGAAGGGCTTTCCCTAGAGCAACTGGTCCAAACAGTTTTTAAGATCTGTGAAAACCAAAACAGGGACTGGCTGAACCTCAAATTTCCAAGCCAAAATACCACATTGAAGTCCCCCAGAACAAAGTGAAGGCTTGCTGTGGACAAGCATCTGCCACAGATGTGAAGGAGGCCCCTAGAGCGCCCCTTTCCCCATCAGTTTGGTAACATCAGTAGGAGTGTACACAGCAATAAGAAACACAAAAACCCAAAAGGCCCTGCTTCAGTCTTTTAAAAATATAAAAGCTCATCAACTGGTTTTTACCTCTAATTTCCGAGGGTAGGAAGTCCCGGGTTGGAGATAGCTAAAGGAAAAACCCCTGTAGTCAGGGCCCCACCCTGGCCCAAAACCCGTATAGGGTTTTACCCATACTGATTGTACCGTGCCCGGTCTTTTCAACTCCCAGAGGGCAGCCACCTTAACTCCCAAAAGCTTTTAGTTCCCCCCAAGGCAGGGGGGGAAAACCCCCATCCTGCCCCAAGGATCAGAAGTTTCAAGCTCCTACCCGGACAGTTCGCCAGAATTTAAACTTAAAACCCGGGGGTTTTTGCTCTGGGTGGATGCCACCCCTGCCCACATCCGCCCACACCCCCCTTATAAAGGGGGTGGGAGGGGTCTGGGACCCAAAAATCCCCCCTGTGGGGTTCCCTGGGGTTGGGCCCACAAGTCTCAACGGGTTGGGAGCTGGGGGGAGATAAAATCCCGTTCCCATCCGCAAACCCCCCCAGTGTCATTCAGTGGGGCCCCCATTCCATCTCACTTGTGGGTTTTGAGGGTTTGTTAAACCCTTTCCCCCCCCTTCCCCTTTATAAAAAAAGTTGCCAGCTGTTTTTTTTCTGGGTAGAGGAGGATGGCTAGGCCCTTTCCCCCCCAAGGGCCCCCCCTGACCCCAGGGGGCCCGGGTGGGGCAGGAGTTTTTTTCATAGCCAGGGATTGTCCAGGGGCCCCCTAACTCTATACCCCTTTGGGTCCCCTTTGCTTTTATATCCCCCACAGTTTTTGCCTAAAACCCCCAGGTACTCAGTTTTCCCTGGGTGGAAAGAGGGGGCAAGCAAAATCTCGATGACGGAGAGGCTATTAACTGGCAGGGAGCATGGGGGAAACTGTCCCTTTTTCGCACTACTAGCCAGCATTGGGGAGCTGCAAGCGAAAAAGGGATGTAAAGCATGCAAAAACACCAAACACTTAAATCCCCCCTTTGATATATATAATATATAAATATATATATTATAATATTATATATATATATAATATATATAATATAAAATATTACACACAGAGTGTGTGTAAAAAAAATAAATAAATGAATTTTAAAAATTTATATAATATATAATTATATATATATATTTTTAAAATACATATATATACATAAAATTTAATATATAAAATATAGATATATATAATATATTAAAATTATATATATATATATATTAAAGTAAATTTATTTTTTACATTTTGATGGTGTGTGTGTGTGTGTGTGTGTAAATTTATATATATTTTAATTTTAATATATTATAAAATATATATTAATATATTTATATTATATATATATGCAATATTAATATATATATATATAATAAAATTTATATAATATAATTTTATAAAATTTTATATATGTAAAGGAAAAACACTCTTCCCTGCTGGGTACCATGGGAAAAAAACCCACAATACAAAAACTAATTTATGAAAAGGGTTTACAGTTTCAAAACCCCCGGATACCTCCTTGGGTCTTAGGATGGAATCCGGGGATTTCGAAGGGAAAGTCTCATTTTCAAAAAATCTAGTTTTGTATTGTGGGTTTTTCTTCCATATATATATAATTATTATATTATATATTATATATTTATTACATATATTATAATATATATAACATATATATATTGTGTGTGGGTGTGTGTGGTCTGTGTTTTTTTGTGTGGGGTGTGTGTGGTGTGTGGTGTTGTGTATTTATATATATATTATATTATAATATATAAAAATTTTATATATTATGTTGTGTGTGTTTTGTGTGTGTGGTGGTGTGTGTGTGTGGGGGGGTTGTGTGTATATGTGTGGGTGGTGTGTGTGTGGTGGTGTGTGTGTGTGTGTGTGGGTGTGTGGTTGTGTGTGGTGTGGTGTTTCTTAAAATTATATATTATTATATTTATTTTAATTCTATATTTATATATATATTTTAAGAAAATATATATTATATAAAACTTTTAAATTGTAAATCCATTCGCATATACGCGAAATTCCCCCAAATTTTCTATCGGCCCCTTTAAACTGAAATTATTAATTTTTTTGAAAAAACGGGGTACGGAAAAATAAATCTGTATAGTCAAAAAACTAAAAAGCAAAAAAAAAAAAACTTGTTCGTCTTTGCAAAGTTCCTGAAACCAAAACTTTTTTGCCTACCTCTTGTCGGGGGTTTTCCCCAAGCGAGCGAGTTGGGGGTTCCAAAGCGTTTGGGTGTTCGGGCCCCCCACTTTATGTCCATTTTTCTGACGAAATCAAAAAAAGCTTCTAAACAATAAATTTTACCTCTGAATTATGAGGAGGGGAAGGGTAAAGGCATTATTTTTTTTTATCACAACATTTTGTGCATAAAAAAAAACAAGCTAATGAAACGAAGGAAAGGGAAAAAAATGAAACAAAGATCCTAACCTCCCTATTTCTAGATCTCCGGAGGAGACGATTTAATCCTTTTCAATAACGTTTCGAAAGACACATTTGATTTCAAAAATTTAGATTACTGGGAAAACCCTAGAGCATAAGGAATAGGGCCCCCGGGTTTTATTTCCCGATGGATGACCCGAAAAAATTCTGCATGTATCCAAAATCATAAGATACTTCGTCTTCTCCTTCCTTCAAATTTTAAACAGACACAAACTAGGTTTTTCATATTTTTTCTAAGGGGCCACAAAAGTACAAGATATGTGTGTGGGTTAGAAAATAATATGTTTTTATAATAGTAATTAAACATACTCTTAAATTTTCCTATTTTTTTCCACTTCCAAATACAGTTTTCTTTATAGATAGCCAATAAAAACATACTATAATTAAAAAGAGGCGTAAATGACCCCCCCACATCCCCATATATATATAATATTATATATATCAGGTTTGACTTGAGGAAACGAGCGTCAGGTCAACGGAAAAAATACAGAAAAGGTTTTTCTGAAAAGGCCTAAGCTACACTAACATACATACACATAACCCAAAATATGCAAAAGAAGCGTGGGGGAGAGAGACGATGCAGAGCAGGCGGGGGCCATGGGGAAGGGACACCAAGCAAATCAGGGGGACAACTGCTTAAGGGCCCCCGATACCCTTTTTCCCCCCGAGGCGTACGACCCAATCGGGAAAGGCCCTATCCCGCCGCGGGGGAGGAGGTAAACAGGGCAAAGGTCCAGATAATCTCGCAGTTGAACATATCTCCCTTCTTCAAAAAAAAATCTTCCAAAATTTAACGATTTTTTTTCTAACAAAACCCCGGGTCCTACTCCCGTGGGGATGTGGGGGAAAGGGCTGCCCTTCCCACCCAAAACCCTTTTAGCGACACAGTCCTGCCTTCTGTCGGGAAAAGCTGCACCCTTGCTCCCCACTGTCCTCTACTATCGGTAGCTTTCCCGGGATGAACTCGGCAGGCAGCTCTTTCCGGAGTCGTTTCCCCCCGACCCCCGGGCGGGGGATCCACGCCAATGGTCGTTTGGGTGCAGTCCTGCACCCACCAGTTGCTTCTCCTGCGAGTCCCGGAGGTAGATCCTCCCGGGCCTCCCGGTCAGGGACTTCTCCAGGGTATCCCTTTGGGAGGTAGTTCTCCGGTCCTTCCGGGCAGGCAACTCCCCAGGGTATCCTTTTGGGAGGTAGTCCTCCCGGGAGTATATACCCACCCAAATTTCCCGGGCGGGCATCCCACGCCAATTGGTCGTCGGGCATAACCAAAACCCACCAGCTCCTCCTGCGGTTCTCGCAGGCAATTCCTCCTGGTAGGCGGGGTTTCCCGGGGCGTCCCGGGCAGGCGGTCTTCCGGCGCGTCCTGGACGGGGGCCTTCCAGCGCGTCCTGGGCAGGCGGCTCTTCCGGCGCGTCCTGGGGAGGCGGCTCATCGGCGCGTCCTGGGCAGGGGCTCATCCGGCGCGTCCTGGGCAGGCGCTCATCCGGCGCGTCCTGGGCAGGCGGCTCTTCCGGCGCGTCCTGGGCAGGCGGCTTCTCCGCCGCGACTGGGCAGGTGGCTCATCCGGCGCGTCCTGGGACAGGCGGTCCTCCGGCGCGTCGGGCAGGCGGCTCATCCGGCGCGTCCTGGGCAGGTGGCTCATCCGGCGCGTCTGGGCAGGGGCTCTCCGGCGCGTCTGGGCAGGCGGCTCTCCGGCGCGTCTGGGCAGGCGGCTCTCCGGCGCGTCCTGGGCGGCGCTCATCGGCGCGCCTCCGGCGCGTCCGGGCAGGCGGCTCCCCCGGGCGGTCCTGGGCAGGGGCTCTTCCGGCGCGTTGGCAGGCGGCTCTTCCGGCGCGCCCTGGCAGGGGCTCTGGGCGTTTGGCGGGCTCTTCCGCGCCCGAGCTAACCCCCCTGGGCGGGATCCCCCCGCCTGGGCGGGGCCATCCGCCCCCCGGAAAACGGCTCCCGGGGGTTTTCCTGGCGGGGTTTACCGGGCGGCCTGAGGGTTCCCGCCGCGCGCTCTTCCGGGGTTTTCCCGGGGCCCCCGCTTTCGGGGACTTTCCCGCTCGACAGGCCTTGGGCGCGGACGCGTCCGGTGCGATCCGGGGTCTTGCCCCGGCCACTTTACTCCGGGCAACCCCCTCCAAGGAGGGCCAGCCCCAGGAAAAGCGGGGATAATTCCTCTTCACTTGCCTGCCCCCCCGACGCCTTTTTTCGCGGGTCTGCGACCCCTCTTACTCCCTTTGGGTAGAAGGGCAGCGTGCATCGATCCTCTTTGTTCCTGAAATTATTAAAAAGGCATGCCTTCAAGGCCAGCAGCACCTTCCTCATAGTTCCCCCCTGGCGCCGTTTTCCGCCTCGACCTGCTCGAATTCGGGTTTCCGTTTAAAAAAGGCACGGGGCCGGTGGGAAACAAAAACCCCGGGAAAAATAAAAAGGATGCAAAAAGGGCCCCAAAATTTACCTTCTCACAAAACCTATGCCCGCAAAACGTGGGGGAAGGGTCCGCAGCAGGGGGGTCATTTTAAGGGGACACCAAGTCAAAAGTCGGGGGAAAACCATAACTTCAGGTTTTTAACGCGGCCAAATTAAAACCATCCCCTTTTTCCAAAGAAGAGAATCGGAAGGATAACCCACCCCGCCGGGGGGAAACATGGGGGAAGGCCAAAAGGAAGTCCGGTGCATATATTTTTTAATAAAAATATTAAAAGTAAACAAAATTTTAAAATAATGTTAATAAATAAAATACATAGATAATTAATTGTATATAATATATATAATATATAAAAAAATTTTATATTTTTAGATTTTATAAATTTTATATATATTATATATAATTTTAATATATATATATAATGATATATTATATATTATAATATAATATATATATGATATATAATTTAATATAATTAATATATATAAGAAAATTAAATATATAATATATATAGAAATTAATTATAATATATAAATATATATATTATTATAAATATAATATATTAAAATAATATATATATTATATTAAAATCATAAATATAATTAATATATTATATTTATATATATATATATTTATGTTATATAATCTATTTATATATATATATATATTATTATTATATATATATATATGTGATATCCTATATTTATATATAATATTATTATATATTATAAATATATATATATATATGTTGCTCGTCGTTTTTGGGCTTATCAGAACGAAAAAACTTCCTAAAAAACAAAACCCACGTGCTCACCCCTGCCTAAAAAACCTGTAAAAGGGAAATTATGGTAGTTTTGCTGCCCCCCACCCAAAAAACTATCAGCACTAAAATGGGCTTTAGGAAGCGCGGGGAGGCCCCTGAAAAAGAAAACTCCATGACCTCGACCTAGGGGAACTGATCCTGGGGGATCCTTAGGTGGTTCAACCCCCCCTCCCCCAGTCGGGAAAACCCTCTGAGGCGGGCATCACAACCCAACCCTTTAGAGAAAAGCTGATCAGATCTCCCCTACCCCCTCAAACACGCAATCCCAGTCCCAACACCTAAGTCAGGCCCAAGAAGCAGCAAGCTCCCCCTCAAGGGCCATCACCTCAAAAAAGGTAGGGTTTTTACCAGCCCCGCTACGGGCATGAAAAAGAAACCCCCCCAGCGAGCTAAATTTGACCTTATGATCCCGGGACCATATACCTTTTTTGGGGGGATGATGGCCTGGGAAGCTAATGGACGGCCGATAAGGACCTTAAATTCTAGGGTATCAGCCTTTGCTAAAAACCCTACAAATACGAGTACTCTACAGACGGGAAAAAATGGCAAAAAAATCGAAAAATGACGAAAAAGGGCTTTCTTTAAGGAAAGCAAATTCAGGATACTGATAAACCCCCACAAACCCCTCTACGGGGAAACTCGTTAAACCAAACAGGATGTTTAAAAGACCCCGACATCCAAAATACAGAAGGACCCTTCCAAAACCCAAGAAAGCACAAAAACAGGAAAAAAAAACCCTACACTCACACCTCACAGTCTCCAACATAATGTTCTACGCTGGACAACACGCAAAAAGAACTCGCAACTCATACAGAAAACATGACCCTCACATCACCTCAAAAACACCGGGGCTCAATAGCACTACTCCACTAAGATCTCCCATACACTATCTACTTTTCAAAAAAATCACAAAAAAAGCGAGGCGTAGAAATTGCGTCAAAAATACTTCTCTCCAAAACGTAAATAACTTCACTTTGCCCTTTTTGGCAGCAAGTAAACACACCCAAGGACCCTTTATACGGGCAACATTTACATCCCCCCACAAAACCCCTTCATCCCAAAACCTACTTTTTGCAGTCCTGAGGCCAACAAACCAAATAATCAGGGAGATTTTAAAACGCAAACAACACATTTTTGGATACAACCACATCAACGCAGTAGGAAGGCCTGGCCTCCTCATACAAAAAGGGAAAGACTCACACACCTAGTCCATACTCCCAACATATATTGCATATGACCAAAAAACAACCCTGAATGCTTTCCAACCACAAGCAAAATTTTACGCTATCTATTTAAACAGACGATGTCACCCCCAGTGTATCTCCCTGTAATAAACCTATCAACGAACCCCATCATGATCCAAACACAACCCCAAAATCTTAAAAAACATGCTAACTGGGAGGGATTTTTGTCGATTATTGAAACACACAAATAAACGATCTCGAGGGCCCAAACCCCCACACATTAAACAACCACTTTAACAGTGAAAAAAGAATACAGACGGCCCGATTGGCTAACATACCCAAAAACACACCAAAAAACCCTCCCCCACTACAGGAAACATACCGTCTGAAATTTCTCAAAATCAATACAGAACTTACACCAAATAACAAAAACCGGGGCGGGACCACTACTACACACCGATACAGAGAAATCAAACCAACTAATTTCCAGCTAAAGTAAAGAACAAACAACAGGGAAACCCTTGCAAAAAAACTATGTCAGAACACAAAAGACCCCAAGAGGTTTTGGAGTTCCTTTAGGAAACTCATGGGGGAGACGACAGCAGCCCCAAAACATTTGCATACACCCCGACAGAAAGGTTGATCGGGAGAGGAGATGACTTCTCCCCAGGGGAAATTCCGGCAACGAAATTTTCCAATTTCCCCCCCCGAGAACGCCCCCATTGACCAAACCTCAGAACGAGGTCCACACTTTCACAGCAAACAAAACCCCAACTCTCCCCGAAAACATCTACTCTCAACAATCTCACAGAGGGGGCAGTCCCCCCTCCACACCTATACCCCCCCGAAGAAATTTTTAACACCATCAAACAACCAAAAACACAACACCAGGGGCAAGCAAAAATCAAAAAAACAATCAAAGAACATCTGCCACCCCCATGTCCGCAGGGTGCCCCATCTTCCAATGCAGCAAGGCTGCAGAATTTCCCTACAAGTTAACACGCTACCATCACCCTAACCAAATCGGGAAGTAGACATGAGGTGGAGAACTACCGCCCCTTCATTGCGGAAATTCTGGGAGTTCCTGGCGACTCACACCACCTTTAAAAAAAAAGCAACATAACAGCAGACAATATGGCTTTCGCCCACACAGGGGGGGGCGGGGAAAATCGCCCTGCTTACGAGGAGATTGTCCAGTCTCGTTAAAAGCACCAACTAACAAATTTTAAGAGGACGCAGCAAGGCCTTTTTACAAGGTTTGGGACACGCCCCAAATACAAAATTTAAAACAGTTCAATACCGACACATTCCACCCTCCTCGCAGCTTCCTGGACCCCAGGGCCCACTATACGCCTGGGAACCACCTAGGGACCCCTCCCACTGAGAAGGGGATACCACAGGGAAGCGTTTATCGCCCACCTATAATCCTGTCCAGCCAATTTCCCTAACCTACACCACTGCAACTTTTTTTTATGCGACGACTCAACAAAAATTTCACAACCCCTTTTAAAAAAAAACCCTTCATGAAATAACAACGAAAGAGCTATTCGAACATCAACCCCTTTTTACACCATTGGAAAAAAAGACAAACATCAAAAAATTTTTAAATCATCCCCCAAACCCGAAATCAAAACCCACACAGTCAATAAAAAACATCCCTCACAAAAAAGGCAACATTTTTGGTTTCCACTCACAAACAAGGATTCACCACACCCATCAAGAATCCCCCAAGCAAAACAAAATTTACCCAAATTTGACGCTTCACATTTGGCACCCACGAACAAACTAGATTTTTTCAAAACAACTGTAGACCTATCCTTAATACCAAAACTATCCCACGGTTGCATATCAAAACCCCAAAAAAACCAAAATGCAATCAGTACAGAAAACAAAGACTACTCGGATACCGGGGCAACATTTTTTTAGACTGAAATTTTTTGCAGAAACCCCAACAGAACATCAGCATTGAACCACTAAACACACGTATACCAAAAAAGCAAAAAACCCTGGGGCCCCACTACGCGAAAAGAAGACTACACTACAACATCATTAAAACACAAACACACGCCAAAACCACGCTGGTGGCCCCGAAAATTAAAAATCACGAAAACCCCAAAAACCCCCCCCCATTACACACGCCCACAGACATAGCTATGACCCATGACTAATATTAAGGTTTTCATTAGGCTACTGTTAAAAAAAAAAAAAAAAATAGTAAAATAAAAAAAAAAAGAAAACACCCTTAGAATCCCCAGGGTTACTAAACCCCGCCAAAAAGCAAACTTTTTTGGCAAAGAGACGACCATCGGGTCTGCCCGTTCACCTGTGAGCTACCGCGTGCGGCGGATTAACCCAATCCCGGGAGAGAGGGTGGGGAAACTTGACCCTCTCGAAGGTATAAATTCGGCGCGTGTTTCCCCGGGGTCGCACTTTGCCCGCCTGGCCCCCCTAGTGGTGGGGATCAGCGCCGACGAATTAAAACGGAGAGACTTTCCGGACTGAACCTCTTCAAACTTGCTAGGACTCTGAAAAAATTTCCGTGATTATGGAAAATGCATTCATGCAATTGCAAAAGACAGGCACGCGAGCAAAGGGTGGGAAGTTTTAAAAAAAGGGGGAAAAAAAAAAAAAAAAAACTCCCCCCACAAACAAAAAGAGCCTCTTTTCTTTTTTTTTAAATTTTACATTTAATTTTTATCACAGCCCATTTATTTTCTTATACACTCACTTTATTTGTTGTTTCCAACTATTATTTTTGTTCTTGGGGTTTTTTTCAATTACCCCTTTCTTTTTACTAGATTGTCTTTCACCTCGTTATTTTTTTTGTTATTTTGGGTTTTCCACTGCTTTTGTTTGGTTTTTTTTATTCAACACCTTTTTTGTTTATATATTATGCTCACACCTGCTTACCTTTGCAACCGTCAGCCTAGTTTCATAGCCTTCACTAAACCCTAAGTGACTTCACACCCCCTGATTCGTCCCCGCAATTAATTTTTTAAAAAACTAATTTAACCATTACTATCTTGTTTTTTTACCCACATCACTTCACTCTTTTCCCCTACCTTCACCCCGGCTCTTCTTTTTCTCTATCTAGCTCAATTCCCCTTTTCATTCATAACCATTTAGTTCTTATTTGTCTTAGTTCACTGATGCCTTAGTTTCCAATGATATAAAAAAAAAACCCAAAAAAAATAAACTTAAAAATAATAAAATAATAAAAAAAAAAATCAAAAATAACTGTCCCCCCCGTTTTCTACAAAAAGTAAAAATAAAATAAAAAAAGAAAAATACCTAAAAAATCCTAACATTGTTCTTTTTGTTTTTAGCTAATTGTGTCAGTAGTTGTTAATTAGAAATATAAAATAGTTTTGTTCAGTAGTGTTAAATTTAAAGAAAATAATACAATAAAAAAGACTAAAACCCAAAAACAATTTTTTTTTTCCAAAATCAAGCAGCAGTGGCAATCCTTTTAAAGATTTGTTTATTTACCCCCTTAACCCTTATTCCGGTTTTTCAAAATCTCTGAAGCTTTAAAAACTCTGGTGATATCTGGCAGTGGCCCGACGTGGGCGCGGGATCCGTGCGTGAAGCGAACGATCCCGCTCCACGCGCACGTACGATTACCCCCCCGAAAGAGGGTTTGCTATGCGCAACAGTGACCCAGCAAAAACGGGTTTAATAAACCCCAGACACGCGAAACAAAACAAAACAAGACATGCGGGGTGCCCCCCCTTTCCCTTTTCAATCCCCCACACCTTCACTTTTCACAAGCTTCACCTTCCCCTCCCCCCACCTCTATTGTTTCCCCCTTTCCTTTATTTATTTGTATTGATACAAATGAATGCGAAAAAAATAATTGAAAGCCGGGATGGACATCTTGAAAAAAAGGAAAACTAAAGTTTTTGGTCTGTGATGAAAAGAAAATTTTTTTGGGGGAAAAAGTGCTGACAGGGATGGTGATAGAAACAGAGGAAGGGGAAAACCCAAGACAAGACTGAGCGAAAACATCAAAAAAAATTTGCGGGTTCGATGGTTAAGTGGAAAGAAAAGCACAGATCGATTTGAGGGGAAGGATGCTGGAGAGGTCCACGGTGCTAAAACATGAGCATACCGTTTTTGATGATGAATTTTCTTTGGCTTATCTTAGTTTTAGGTAACATGGCGCCAGTGCCAATCTCTTCGGCCCCTCTCCGTCCATAAATCGGTTTGGGTTTATAGAATGTTGATTTAGCTTTCTTTTTTCACGTTTTTTTTAGGGTTTTAGCAGAAAGGGGGAACTGGGGGGGAAAGTTCCCCCCCAAAGATTGTTTGCCCCCCCAAGTTCTGGCTTGCCCCCACCCCTAAGGACAAAAGATTTTTTTTTTAGTCTTTTATTTTTTCCCCGTTTACAGCTTAAAAATCCCCCTAAATGGGGTTCATTTCCAAAACGTTTCTCGGAGGGGTTACAGCCCCACCACCCCCCCGGGGTGATTGTCCCGCCCCCCCCCCCATCGCCAAGAAGAGACTAAAAGACGCCCTTGATAAAATTTTTCTCCTGTTAATTTTAAAAAATTTTGCAGTGTACCTGCGCTGATACCTAAAAACCGTCTTTGTTTTAAACCCAACAATTCAAGTACCGCGCCCCACCCCACACGGGCGTTCCCCGGAATGAGGGTCCAGCAGCACAACACTAATTTCATTACATTTCCTGGTTCTCCGAAACTTAAAAAAGAAATTTAGTCTAAACTAACCCAACGCACCCAAAAACCCTGCGTTAAAAGTCGTAAGTTGTTTCACTCTTCTAATGACGGGGTTTTAAAAACGTTTTTTACCTACGAAGTTGGTACTAAACGTTTTGGGAATTTTCCCGTCGTTGTTCGGGGAGCGGGTTTTAGGGGGGGGGAAAGGGGGGACCTTTATTTGTTTTCCCATCGTGTTTAAATTTACCTTACATAAATATATACACATATACTGTGTGTGTGTGTGTGTGGTGTGTGTGGTGTGTGTGTATATGTATACATACTACATACTATTGTGTGTGGGCGTGGTGGTGTGTTATAAAATGTATACATCATCCCCCCTTTTCCTTTTCCCCTCTCTCTCTCTCTCCTCTCTCTCTCTCTCCTCTCTCCTCCTCTTCTCTCTCTCTTCTCTTTTATATATATAAAATATATAATATTATATATTTTAATAAATTTTATTATATAATTATAATATATACGATATTATATAATAATATATTTATATATATATATATTATTATTATATATAATAAAATTTTTTTTTTTTTTTGTGTGTGGTTTTGTGTTTTGTTTTTTTTTTATATATTAAATATTAAATATATATATTTTAAAAATTAAAAATTTTTTTTTTTTTTTTTTTTTTTTTTTTTTTTTTTTTTATGGTGGGTGGTGTGGGGGGGTGTGCGGCGGCGGCGGGGGGGGGGGGTGTGTGTGTGTGTGGGGGTTGTGGTGTGGGTGGGGGGTGTGGTGTGTGGGGTGTTGTTGTGTGGTGGGTTTTTTTTTTTGGGTTGAGTAGTAGGCGGTGTGTGTAAAATTTCAACAAACAACTACGTATATTGTGTGTGGGCGTGTGGGTTTTTTATTAATTAAAATTATTATATATAATTATATAATAATAATTAATTAAATATTTGTGTGGGGGTTTGTGTGTGTGGGTGTGGGGTTGTGTTTGTGTTTTTTTGGGTTTTTGGGTTTTTGGTTTGTGTTTGTTTTTTTTGGGTTTGTGTGCGTGGGTGCGTGGGGGTGTGTGGTGTGGTGGGGGGGGGGGGGTGGTGGGGGGGGGGGGGGTTTTGGGGTTTTGGTGTGTGGTGTGTGTGTGTGTGTGTGTGTTGTGTGTGTGTGTGTTGGTGTGGTTTGTGTGTTGTGTGGGGGTGTTTTGGGGTTTTTGGGTGTTTTTGTTTTGTTTGTGTTTGTTTGTGTTTGTGTTTGGTTTGTGTTTGTGTTTGTGTGCGTGCGGCGTGCGGGTGGGGGTTTGGGGTGTGTGTGTGGGTGTGGGGGGGGTGGTTGGTGTGTGTGTGTGGGGTGTGGGTGTGTGTGTGTGTTTTGGTTTGGTGTTTGTGAGTGTGGTGTGTGTTTGTGTGTGTTTGTTTTGGGGTTGGGTGTTTGGTGTGGTGGTGTTGTGTTTTGTGTGTTTGTTGGGTGTGTGGGTGGGGAAAAGTAATGTGAAATATGGGTAAAATTAATATACAAAATTACTACAACACCCACACACACACACAAAACACACACACACAACACACACCACACCCACACCACAACACACACACCCCACCACACACACATTTTTAAAATATAAATTAAAATAATATATTATATTATAATAAATATAATAAATTTAAGGTAAACCCTTTTTTCTTTTTTTTTTTCACGAAAAGGCCCCTTTAAAGAAAGTGACCTTTATTCTATATCAATTCGTAAATTATTAGATTGGCGCTGAAAAAACTGCTTTAAAAATTGCGAGAAAGGGAAAAAAAGTATTTATGAAGTTTACCCCAAAAAAGTAATGCGTCTATTTTTTTCAAAATTTACTAACTAAACTAGATACTCTCTTGAGAGGGGGTGCGCGGGAATCTTTCTAATTGCATGGCAGTTTTTTTTTGCAAGCTTATCCTCATAAACTTCCAAATACGGACATACACACACCACACACACACCACACACACCCACACCCCACACACCCCCCACAACCAAAACCCCCACAAAATATATATATAATATATAATTAATATATATATATATATATATAATATTGTGTGTGTGTGTGTGTGTGTGTGTGTGTGTGTATACAGATTTCACACACACACACACCACACACACACACACACCACAAAAACACACACACCCACACCACACACACCACACACACACCCACACACACACACACAATACGTACTTCTCAGCGCGCTATATAGATTTTTTTGTATATGTGTATGAATAAGAATTTATATAATATATTATATATATTAATATATATATTATATATATATGTTTTTGTGTGTTTGGGGGTATATATATAATATATATATATATTTATTATATTTATTATTTAATTTTAAATTTTAATATTATATATATATATTAATGCATATTTTTGTGTGGCGTACCACAACACACACACACAATTTTATATATAAAATTTTATTATATCTATAAATATATATATAATATAAAATGTATTATAATTTTCTATAATTGTGATATTATATAGTGTTATTACATATGTAACAAAACAAATTTTATATATTAAATATTTTATAATAATATATATATATATATATATAAATTAAATTATTCATATATATATACAATTTTATGAGTAACTGTATATCACACACGCACATATGTGTGTGTAATGTATATATTAATTTTAATTATTTTATATATATATATATATTTTTTTATAATTATAATATATATTATAAACACATATATATATATAATATATATATATATAGATTATTATTATATATATTATATATAATATATATATATATATATAATTAATATTTTATATTTTTATGTTACTTATAATATAATATACTATTTCATATATATTTTTTATATTATATATGTTTTTATATATTTTATTATTATATATAATATAATATTAATTTTAATTATATTTTATTTATATATATATATATATATATATAT
>NC_051393.1:33772195-33777977 GCF_015228065.2 Penaeus monodon
CAGGGGGGGCTCAAAACTTTTTCCATTATTATGCTCTATGTGTTCCAGTAATCTAAATGTTGAAATAGCAAATGTGTCTTTCGCAACGTTATGTCGAGCAAGGATTAAATCTGTCTCGCTCCGGAGAGTCTAGAAATATGGACGCGTTAGGAATCATTAGTTCTCACTTTTTCCCTTTCTCTTCGATTCTATTAGCATTGTTTTTATTATGCACAAGATAATGATTAGTGATAATAAAAAATAATGCACTTTTATCCTTCCCTTCCTCATAATTCAGAGGTATAATTAGTTGTTTAGAAGCTTATTTGATTTGCAGTCAGAAAAATGGACATCAAGCTGAGGGGCCGAACATCCAAACGCTTTGGAAGTCCCCAACGTGCGCTCGCTTGGGGAAAGATCCTCCGACAAGAGTGTATGAGCAAGACAAGCTTTGGCTTCACGTGAAACTTTGCAAAGACGAGACAAGTTTTGTTCTTTTGCATTTTAGTTATGACTATACATGATTTATTTGTCCGTACCTTGTTTTTTCAAACAATTAATAATTACAGTTTAGGTGCCGATGAGAAAATTCAGGGTGTATATTCGCGTATATGCGAAATGGATTTACATATGTATAGTATATATATATATATATATATATATATATATATATATATGTATACATATATATATATATATATATAATTATATATATATATATATATATATATATATATGATATATATATATTAATAATATATAATATATATATATATATATATATATATATATATACATATACATATGTAAATCCATTTCGCATATACGCGAAATATACACCCTGAATTTTCTCATCGGCACCTTAAACTGTAATTATTAATTGTTTGAAAAAACAAGGTACGGACAAATAAATCATGTATAGTCAATAAACTAAAAATGCAAAAGAAAAAAAACTTGTCTCGTCTTTGCAAAGTTTCACGTGAAGCCAAAGCTTGTCTTGCTCATACACTCTTGTCGGAGGATCTTTCCCAAGCGAGCGCACGTTGGGACTTCCAAAGCGTTTGGATGTTCGGCCCCTCAGCTTGATGTCCATTTTTCTGACTGCAAATCAAATAAGCTTCTAAACAACTAATTATACCTCTGAATTATGAGGAAGGGGAAGGATAAAAGTGCATTATTTTTTATTATCACTAATCATTATCTTGTGCATAATAAAAACAATGCTAATAGAATCGAAGAGAAAGGGAAAAAGTGAGAACTAATGATTCCTAACGCGTCCATATTTCTAGACTCTCCGGAGCGAGACAGATTTAATCCTTGCTCGACATAACGTTGCGAAAGACACATTTGCTATTTCAACAATTTAGATTACTGGAACACATAGAGCATAATGGAAGTAGAGCCCCTGGTTCTACTTCCTGACTGGATGACCAGAAAACATTCTGCCATGTATCCAAAATCATAAGATACTTCGTCTTCTCCTTCTCTTCAACTTTTAAGCAGACACAAACTAGGTTTATCATTATTTCTTCTTAAGGAGCCACATAAAGTATGCAAGATATGTGTGTGTGTGTGTAGATAAATAGATATGTTTTATTATAATAGTAAATTAAACATTACTCTTTAATTATCCATATTCTTTATCCACTTCCAAATACAGTTACTTCATAGATCAGCCAATAAAAATCATACTATAATTAAAACGAGGCGTAAATGACCTCCCCCCACATCCCCATATATATATATATATATATATATAGTCAGGGTTTGACTTGAGGAATCAGAGCGGTCAGGTCAACGGAAACATACAGAAAGGTTTACTGATAAAGGCACTAAGCTACACTATACATACATACACATAACAATATATGCAAACAGAAGCGTGGGGGAGAGAGACGATTCAGCAGAGCAGGCGGGGTCACATGGCAGAAGGGAGCACACAAGTCAGAAGTCATGGGACAACTGCATGTAATGGCCCGATACCCTCGTTCCCCACGAGGCGTACGAGCCAATCGGGAAGGACCTAATCCCGCCGCGCGGAGTGAGGTAAACATCGGCGAAGGTCCAGAGTAATCTCGCAGTTGTAACATATCTCCCTTCTTCAAAATAATCTTCCAAGAATTAACGATTATTTTCTACACCAAAGCTCCGAGGTCCTACATCCAGTGGTGATGTGGCCGAAGGACCTGCCCTTCCGTCACCCAAACTCTTCTAGCGATCACAGTCCTGCCTTCTGTCGGAAATGCTGCACCGTTGCTCCTCCACTAGTCCCTCTACTATCGGTAGCTTCTCCTCGGCATGAACTCGGCAGGCAGCTCTTCCGGTAGTCCGTTGCCCACCAGACCCTTGGGCGGGCATCCCACGCCAACTGGTCGTTTGGGTGCACGTCCTGCACCCACCAGTTGCTTCTCCTGCGAGTCCTCGGCAGGTAGATCCTCCGGTCCTTCCTGGTCAGGCAGCTTCTCCAGGGTATCCTTGGCAGGTAGTTCCTCCGGTCCTTCCTGGGCAGGCAACTCCTCCAGGGTATCCTTGGCAGGTAGTACCTCCGGTAGTATGATACCCACCAATTCCTCGGGCGGGCATCCCACGCCAATTGGTCGTTCGGGTGCATAACCAACACCCACCAGCTCCTCCTGCGCGTTCTCGCCAGGCAATTCCTCCTGGGCAGGCGGCTCCTCCGGCGCGTCCTGGGCAGGCGGCTCTTCCGGCGCGTCCTGGGCAGGCGGCTCATCCGGCGCGTCCTGGGCAGGCGGCTCATCCGGCGCGTCCTGGGCAGGCGGCTCATCCGGCGCGTCCTGGGCAGGCGGCTCTTCCGGCGCGTCCTGGGCAGGCGGCTCTTCCAGCGCGTCCTGGGCAGGCGGCTCTTCCGGCGCGTCCTGGGCAGGCGGCTCATCCGGCGCGTCCTGGACAGGCGGCTCATCCGGCGCGTCCTGGGCAGGTGGCTCTTCCGGCGCGTTGTGGGCAGGTGGCTCCTCCGGCGCGTCCTGGGCAGGCGGCTCCTCCGGCGCGTCCTGGGCAGGTGGCTCCTCCGGCGCGTCCTGGGCAGGCGGCTCCTCCGGCGCGTCCTGGGCAGGCGGCTCATCCGGCGCGTCCTGGGCAGGCGGCTCTTCCGGCGCGTTGTGGGCAGGCGGCTCTTCCGGCGCGTCCTGGGCAGGCGGCTCATCCGGCGCGTCCTGGGCAGGCGGCTCATCCGGCGCGTCCTGGGCAGGCGGCTCTCCGGCGCGTCCTGGACAGGCGGCTCTTCCGGCGCGTCCTGGACAGGCGGCTCTTCCGGTGCGACTTCGGCAGGTAGCTCTTCCGACAGCCCGATGCTCACCATATCCCTGGGCGGGCATCCCACGCCAACTGGTCGTTCGGGTGCACATCCCGCACCCACCAGTTGTACAAGCGGACATGCAACGGCGGATAATTCCTGGCGTGGTTTTCACCGTCGGCTGAGGTTTCCTCGACCGCGCCTGCTTCTTCCGACGGTCGTTCCCCGGGAGTCCCCGTCTTACTGACAAATTTCCCGCTACGACAGGTCCTTGGGCAGACGGATCGCGTCCAGGTGCGACTCCGTGGTCAGTTGCTCCTCTGGCCAGCGTTCTACTCCCGGGACGACATGCTCCCTCGCGTAAGGAGGGCCAGAGCAAGGCCAAAAGCGGGGACCTACGTTCCTCTATAGCACTTGCTCTGCCTCCCGACGCCTGTCCTCTTCGCGGCTCCTGCGACGCTGCCTCTGTATCTCCCGTTTCCGGTAGTATAGGGCCAGCTGCTCGCATCTGATCCTCTCCTGTTCCTGAATATAGTGTAAAAAGGCCATGCCTTCAAGGCCCAGCAGTTCACCTTCCTTCACGTAGTTCCTCATGGCGCCGTTTTCCAGACCGTCTGATCCTGGCAAGGTCGCCAATGTCAGGGTTCGACTTTAAAAAAGACAAAGCAACAGAGCGGTCAAGGTCAACGAAACACACCAGGGGAAAATAAAAAAGGTTTACTGCAAAAGGGCACAAATTACACATACATAACATAACCAAAAAAAGACAAGCAGAAGCGGGGAGAGAGAGAGGATCCAGCGGGAGCGGCGGGGTCACATGGCGGGAAGGGAGCACACAAGTCAAAAGCACGGGAAAAATGCATAAAACTTTTGGTAGTGTCCTTTTATCCCCGCCCCCGATTTTTAAAGGACCGATACCCCCGTTCCCCACGAGAAGAAAAGCTAATCGGAAGGGCCTAACCGCCCCTCGAGGGAGGTAAAAAATCGGGGAAGGTCCAGATAATGTCGAAATTGTGACAATATATAATAAAAATAAGATAAAATATAAAAACTATATAACAAAATTAAAAAATTATATATTATATAACTAAAATCAATTAAATATTTATAATAATAATAAGTAATCAATTTAATATAATAAAAATAATAAATAATAATATATATATAATATATTAAATAATGTATATTTTATATAAACATATTAATATAAGGGATATAAATTTATTAAATATTATAAATAAAAATGTTATACATATATATAATTAAATTAATAATTATATAATTTCTATAAATAAATAAATATATAATTATAAATTATCATATAATATATAATATATATAATTATAATTATATTATAGTATAATTATATATTTTTATAAAATATATATAATATATATAATTTTTATTTTTTATTTTTTATTTTTATTTAAAAATTTTTTCTATTTTTTTTTTATATATATTATATATAATATTGATAATTATTATTATATTATTAATATATCATAAATTATCATATATATATTTTTTGTTTAATTTTAAAATATATATAAAATATCTTTTCCCTATTATACTTATTATATATATATTTCAAAATTTTTTTTTTTATTATATTTATTTATTATTAATTAAATAATATATTTTATAATATAACTTTACTTTATATATATAATAATATATATATATATTTGCATACGTCGTTTTTGGGTTTTATCAGAACAAAAAAATTCCCAAAAACAGAACCCCGGGTGAAATCTAGCCCTCCCCCAAACAACCTCAAAGGAAAAAATTTTAGGGGTGTTTCCCCTAAAACCCCCACCTCAAAAACTATCAGCAACCCGAACTAGGTTTTGGGAAAAGCAGGCTAGGGGGGCCCCTGAAAAAAAAAAAACCTCCATGCCTCCCCTAGGGGAAGCTGATCGGGGGGACCTTGGGGGGTTTTCAACCCCCCCCCCCCAGTCAAAAAACCCCTTGAGGCGGGCACACAATCCAAGCCTTAGAGACACAGCTTGATCAGATCTCCCCTACCCCCCCTAAAAACACTGAAATCCCAGCTCCCAAACACCAAAGTCGGCCAAAAAGCAGCAAGCTGCCCTCAAGGGCCACATCCTTAAAAGGTACGGTTTACCAGCACGTCAGGGATGCCAAAAAAACAACCCCCCAGAAAAAGCTCAAATTTACCCTTAGATCCGAGGCCCTGATACCTCTTTTGTGGGGGGGTGATGCCTGGGAAGCTAAGGACGGCACGATAACGGGCCTTAAATTTATGGACAGACTCTTTTCTAAAAAAACCCGACAAATACGAGTATCTGCAGAAGGAAAACGGAAAGAAATCGAAAAAAAAAGACGAAATCAAGTGGCTTTTTTTTAAGGAAGAGCCATATATATCATGGTAAATAGCCCCCCGGGGGGTTTTTAAAAACTTTCACCCCAACACCAAAAAACAGGGAAACCCCCCCCCCGGGGAAACCAAACAGGAAAAAAAAATTTTGGGAAAAAAAGGGGAAAAACCCTTTTAATCAAAACCCCCCAAAATCCCCAAAAAAGGAACAC
>NC_051393.1:33780577-33785577 GCF_015228065.2 Penaeus monodon
GAAATCGCCAGCCTAACCTCTGTTAGGGTAGGAGGTTCCTCGCTGATGGGTGGGTCCGGCACAGGCACTGAGACATCGCTTGCATCCAAGCTAACTGTTGGAGGATCCACCTGGTACAACTGTTCAAAATACTCAGCCCAACGTTCACGAACCCCAACATGATCTGAGATGATCCGTCCATCCGCTGATCGGACTGCAGTCATCTGTGAGGAGGGCTTAGGGTTCAGTTTTCTCAGGGCTTGGTAGGCAGGGCGAAGGTCATTTACCAAGAAATGGCCTTCGACCTCCTCAGCAAGATTCCTGATGAACTGTTCCTTGTCCCTTCTCAGCAGTGTCCGAGCCCTACGCACCATGGAACGACGCAAGACTTGATTCCCATTTAGCCGAGCCTTGCGACACGCTTCAGTGGCCTCTAATGTCTCCAGGGAGATGGTATTCTGCCTTGTTCTTGGGCGTACGCCAATGGACTCCTGAGCTGCTTCGAGTGTTACGCGCTTGAAGGACTCCCACAGAGCAACTGGATCCGTCAGGTTGCTGGTTTCTGAGAATCGGTCAGAGACTGCCGTGGCGAACCCACGGGCACACTCCTCCTCCCTTAGTCTGTCCAAGTGAAACACCTTAGGGTGGCCACTGGAGGGACGGGGAGTTTTGAAGTGGACCCGCAGGGTAGCCACAAGCAGCCTATGGTCGGTGCCACAGAACTCAGCACTCCGGTAAACCCTGCAGTTCTGGAGAATCCTCCATCGCGTGCTCACAAGGATGTGGTCGATCTCCTTGGCCACTGTACCCGTATCGCTGTACCAAGTCCAGCGATGCGAGTTGGAGCGCTGGTACCAGGAGCCAGAGATCCTCATTTTCTGGGACCTAGCAAAGTCCCGGAGAAGGAGGCTATTCTCGCTGCTGGGATCAGCTCCCGAGCCATGGGGCCGACAGACATCTCGTATCCAGCTCGGTCACAGCCGGATACCGCATTGAAGTCGCCCAGAACAATGCGAATGTCTCGCCGGGGGCAATCGTCTGCCACAGATGCGAGTTTGGCGTAGAACGCCTCTTTCACATCGGTTTTATGTACATCGGTAGGAGCGTATACAGCAATAAGAGACATGAAGCCAAAAGCATGCTTCAGTCTCAATGCCATGATACGCTCATCAACCGGTGTCACCTCGACTACCGCAGGCTGAAGTCGACTGGAGATGGCTATGGCTACACCCTGGAGGTGGTGACCATCGCTGCGGCCCGACCAGTAGTAGGTGTAACCACCAACACTGATCGTGCCGCTACCAGGTCTTCTCACCTCTGAGAGGGCAGCCACCTCAACTCCCAGTCGCTTCAATTCCCGCGATAGCAGAGGTAACCGCTCATCCTGCCGCAAGGACCGGATGTTCCAAGCGCCTACCCGGAAAGCACGCCTGAGGTTAAGCCTCGGGTGGTCACTCCGGGTGCACGCCACCTCTGCCGCTCCCACCAACACAGCCCCAGATAAAGGGGGTCGGCAGGCTGTGGGACCGCCTATCCACCTGTGGGGTTCCCGAGGGCTTTCCCCCACAAGCTTCATGGTGGGTTGGCGCCTGCCGGGGCGCAGGCGGGACGAGTAACTCTCGCTCCAATCCTGCACCCCGACATTGTATATGTATATTCTTACATATATATATATATATATATATATATATATATATATATATATATATGTTGTGTGTGTGTGTGTGTGTGTGTGTGTGTGTGTGTGTGTGTATACATATATATATATATATATATATATATATATATATATATATATATATTTAAAAATATGTAAAATAAAATATTTTTGAGATTTACATACGTACATACATACATACATATATACATACATATATACATACACATATACATTCATATGTACATACATATACATGCATACATACATACGTACGTACATACATGCATACATACATACATACATACATACATATATATATACATACATACATACATACATACATACATACATACATACATACATACATACATACATACACATACATACATGCATGCATACATTTACACACACACATACAAACAAACATGAACTGACAAAAGATAATGAATCCCCTTCTTGTACCTCCAAGGAAACGCCCGGTGACCCTCTTCCCCCTAAGTCACCAGCAGGGAGGCGCAGTTGAAAACCTGTCGCCGACGCCCTCCACACCGCCCGGCCGCCCACGCCTCGCCTCCGAGCCTCCGAGACAAGGGATCTAAACAGAAGACGAATGGCAGGAGGGCCTTTGATGTCTGCATTCCATTGTTGTATTGTGTATCCCCTTCCACAAGAGCTATGCATTGTTGTAAAAGTACCCTTCATCAGCAATGATTGTCATATGTTAAGCACGTGATCTATGCCCATCTTTAAACCACTGTAGGAGATGACAGGCAGACTCCCTGCGGGGAGCCAAGGAGCAACACCTCGCTCCTTGGCTCAGCTGTACTCCATTATACTATATAATAAAAGGAGTCAAGACATCTTCGTCGTCTACCTTACACCCTAAGCTCGCCACCTACCATACTCTTGTAGGACCCATTATTCCGGCTCTTACAACTGGTGGCTTAGCGGTGACTTTGAACTCATACAGCGCCCACGAAGTTCCTGCTTCGCATCAACAACACACCCTGTCGAGCACGCAATACTTCGTCATAGTGTGGGCTAGTCCTTCTGTCGAGATGTCCCCACGGCCGGATAACCGACGCTGTCCGCCTAGCTGCTGAACTCAGACACAGCAAGTCACGCCGCTCTCAACACCTGCAGCTGACACCTCAACACCTGTATCATCTGTTGCCGCCAACGCTGTGCAGATTTTAGAAGGACCCCAGCTGGACCACGTATCACCAAGGACGCTGACCACCCAAATCATTTCTACACCAAGCCGAGTTCCTCGCCATGCGGATTCATCGACATTGTCGCGACCAAACAGGAACAACATCATCCTGCTGACCTGTCACTCACCACCCAGCGCTCCAAATCTCCCCGTCAGCCGCTCAGTGGCGGCCCGCTCTCTGCCTCGTCAGCTGTGCATCTCCCCAGCCTCTCTTCGCCTCGCACTGCACCCAAGACCCGAGTGTGAAGGTTTGTCAGAAAAAAAATTGGTGATCATTGCTTAGCTTTTCCTTAGATTATTTTCTTTTTGTGGTCAATACTTAATCTCGACTTATTTAATTGTGCATTGAAGTTTTTGTTGTATTCTGCATTCAGTTGTCAGTTATAGGTATTCATTTGCAGTTTATGAGTTGCCTAACTAGATTCTCACTCATACGTATCCTGTATCACCGCCGCCTGAGGATGCTCTTCCCTCAGGTTTAGACCACTGTAGGAGATGACAGGCAGCCTCCCTGTGGGGAACCAAGGAGCAACACCTTGCGCTACTATACTCTTGTAGGGCCCATTATTCCGGCTCTTACAGCGTGTGTGTGTGTGTGTGTGTGTGTGTGTGTGTGAAGTGCTTCAATGTGAAGTTGGTGACTAGCCTACTTATATGACTAATTATGTACGTTTTTGTATATCGTACCCCTGATTGGTAGCAGACATATTACGCCTTCAAGGATACTGGTGACTAACGGTAAAAATGAATGCGCGATACGCAATATATATATGTGTGCGCTGTTTGTCCCTTTCTCTTAGCAAACAGCAATTTATTATAGTAAACCTGGAGGGAAGGTTCCCTATCAATGGGTTTAGTTCTCTCTTTCTCGGCGACAAAGGATGCATGCGTGTATATCGATGTGTTCCCACGCAATGTATCCTTTTAATACTAACCGAAATGTGTAATTCACTTATCATATAGTGCGGTATTGTTTGTAATCCCGTAGGATTTCTTTGCCAAGATTGACTTTTTTGCTTCTTTGGGTTTAGTAAGGATCAGACTGTCAGAAAATGAAGTAGTTCAAATTTTCCTGCCCCTCCCTCTTTTTTGACAGGGTCATTTCCGTTTTGGGCCCCCAGAACAAACTATGTACCTATTTCCGCCATTTGTAAACCAATTTGAATAATTGTAAGAGTTGTTTAATAGGTTTTGAAGTGTCCTGAGTTGATTTAGTCTACTTTCAAAATCGACTGGAGAATATGAGGTAACAATGTGGCGCGAGTTGGAGGTAGCATCTCGCCCTCCAAGTTCTTTGAACAAAATAGTACCAATCTTAATGATGGCAAGGTTGTTGGACCTTTTGGATTATAAATACGGCACACAAATTATGCCAATGCCTTCACCTGTACAGGAAGCTCACCAATGACAAGCTCTGCAGGAATGCAGCATTCTCCAAGTTCCTTGAAACAGCTTATGGCTTGATCATCAGCTTCAAGCTGCAGTTAGGCATCGATCCACGTCTTTTTGGTGATTCCAACAAATTTGTCTCCCCAGTCAGCACCAGAGAAGTTGTGCAGTCCAAGAAGGCCTTGGCATTTATGATGCCCAATGACTTCAACTCTCCCGAATATATCTATTTCTCGTGCACTTGTGCCCTTGTCTGTTGAAAACTTCAGACAAGTGGGAGCGGAAATGCGTCCATGAGATACTAGGTCAACAAGCAGCAGGAGTATATCAATATCCGGAGACCAAATGCACAGTTTTCGCATGGCACCATTTGATGCAGAAGCAAGGACCTGATGAGGAATCAAGGTGTCAGCCTCTTCATGTATGTGTTCCTCCTCAAATTCATGTCCCTTGATGACGGTATGATACACAACTGACAGCAGGAAAGAACTGTCCCATGAAAAGTATTCAAGCAGTCCTTGGCCTAACATGCATGTCAGCTTCTTCTTGGTTGATGTTGCAGATAGAAGTTCCTTGATGGACATGGTGAGCTTCATTTCTGGATGGGTATCATATTCTACAGATGTAGAATATGAAATCCATTTTTTATTCTTCAACGACTGGTCCATGTATCTATCAAACACAACTTGACTCTCATCATAGCCGGCCATCATCTTTTCAATGCATTTGTTGAATGCATCCTGAAGATCTGAGAGCTTC
>NC_051393.1:33787096-33792096 GCF_015228065.2 Penaeus monodon
CAGCAATGACCTCTCAGTGCCTTTAGACTAGGATGGGTATTGATTCTTTTCCTTGACAAGCTCATAATAGAGAACTCCATCAAGTTTGTGTCCACGGTGGGGCTTCAAGAAAGTCGGGGTGGAGGGAGTCCATGCCCTTGGCAAGGAGTCGTTCTTTGGCTGTGTGAGACAGCCAGTTGTTTGCAAACAGCTCGTGGTCTTGTTCTAGGTGTCTCCATGAGGAGGTTAATGGCCTTTGTTCACCTTGGGACACCCAGAATGATCCTGGCAGCTTCATTTTGAAATGTCTTCATTTTTTCTCTTAATCTTGGCTTTGTGACAATCAGGGAGACAGAAGCATAGTCCACAATGGGTCGGATGGCATGTACATAGAATGATCTTTATATCTAGCTCCTATGTGTCTCCCAGTCATTGCTCTCATGACAGACAGTTTTGCTTTGGTTCGGTCAACCAAGTACAGGACCTCCTTTTTAAAGGAGAGGGTTCAGTAAATCCTTACCCCAAGGTATTGGGGTAAGGATTGACCAAGGTATTGAAAGACTTAGGCCCACTCTAAGTCCATTCCCTGGATTCTCAGATTTGTAAACAGTTTATCTCAGAGCCATGGCTTTGGATTTGGCTGCTGAGATATTTAGTCCTGTCCTACAACACTCCTCAGATACAAGGTCCAGACAGCGCTGGGGTCTACGTAGGCAGTGTGGTCCAGTGGAGATGACTGCGATATCGTCTGCATAGAAGATGGGAGGTTATGTTGAGGATACAGGACATTAGGGTGTTGAAAAGGGCTGGACTGAGGACCCCACCCTGTGGTGTTCCATTTTCTAGTGGCATGTGCTGTGATAGGTGACCTTGGAAGCTGACTTTGGTTGTTCTGTTCCTGAAATAGGCACTTATCCAAGCCAAAAGCCATCCTCTGATTCCCTTCTGGATCAGGGTCTCCTGAATAGCAAGAGGGCTTGTTATTCAAAAGCCTTCTCCGGGTCTAGGAATACTACCACAGATGTGACAGTGCTGATTGTGCTTAAGAGTGTGGCTATGCCGTGCTGTGCTCATGCCCCTTGTGAACCCAAGGAGGTGTTTATGTGGGGGTCCCATTTTCCATTGGAGCCCAGACAGCTGAGGAGAGAGATGGGACGGTACTTCCCTGGCTCCTTTGGTTTTGGGATGGGAACTAAGATAGCTAAGTTTTCCAGACTTGTTGATGAGTTGTAGGAATGCAAGCTCACCTGCCAGTCCTGGGTGGGAAATGATGGGGTACAAGATCCCATCTAAACCTGAGGCTGTGCAAGAACTGTTTTGTAGGTTTGTCTTAGTTCCCTCAGAGAAAAGATAACATCTGAGTTATCGGGTTTGGCTGCCCTCTCTCTGATATGAGGAAGTCTGCCTGGTTGTAGGCGTTCTTGGTTTGCCCTCAGTTCAGCTGGCAGACTGTTACTGATTGTTCTTGCAGAGAACTCATGCACCAGTCTGTTTGCTTCTGATTGAGGGTCGTGGTGTGCACCTCGGGCCCGAGCAGCTAGTAGCTCACTTGACCAATTGTCAGAGCTCTGTAAGGGTGGTTTGTTCGGTGGTCAAAGGACTTACACCATTCCAGCCACTTTTCCTGTCTGACTCTGATGACAGTTTCCTTGGCATCCCTGACTGCTTCCTTTAAGAGGGCTAGGTTGTCAGGCGTTCTTTGCCTTCGGCATTGTTTTCTGCACATGTTCAATCTGTAGTTGACTTCCTTAATCTAGTCATTAAAGTACCAGGCATCTTTATAACTCCTGGACCACGGCCGAGTTTTAGGTATAGTCTGTGAGGCTGCTTGATTTATGTCACTGATAAGTCTGGCTTCAAGAACTCATTTTCACTCTGTGGGGGTTCATTGCATCTAAGTGGGTTAAAGCATTCTGAAAGGCTTGCCAGTTAGCCTTGTCTGTTTTCCATCTTGGATTTGGTTGTTGCATTTGGGCTGGGCCAGCATCCAAGTGGGTAGTAACAGTGACATAATTGACACACCAACTGATTCTCTCCACCAGAGCCGCAGTGGGCAAGGTGAGGCCTAAGACCCCTCCTCTGACATGCATTGGCTCTTGCTATTGAGAAGAGCGATCTCAGGGAAAGTCTCAAGCACACTGACTATGTGATAGCCTGCCACATCCGGTGCCCTGCAGGGAGCCAGGATGGGGAGGTGTGCAATGAAGTCTCCCTCTTAATCACTCAGTCTTGTGCTGCAGTAGCACAGACCTGGCTGATGTCTAAGCTCCTACAGCTTGGCTTGCTGTATACACTGTAAAGTTTGAGGGTGCCCCCAGCCAGGTGAATCTCAACAGTGGTGTTTGTGTGTGTGTATGTGTGTGTGTGTGTATGTGTGTGTGTGTATGTGTGTGTGTGTGTGTATGTGTGTGTGTGTGTGTGTGTGTGTGTGTGTGTGTGTGTGTGTGTGTGTAAAGTTTGAGGGGGCCCCCAGCCAGGTGAATCTCAACAGTAAGAGATTCAACATCCTCTCCACAGTGCTGTGCATTGGCTAATGTGGAGCAAGGGATTGTTGCTCTGACCAGGGTGATCAGGTATCGTTTGCCAGCTGTGTTTGGCAGCATCTGAGACGTCTTTATATTGGGATTCAGAGTCTGTTATATCAAAATGTGACAACCGCATTGTGAAGTCCTCATTGGTTGAGGGATCTTCATCTGTGTTTGGGCTGTTTGGCAGGCTATCCATGGGTCCACTGGGAGGTGGCGAGCCTTTGGTAGCTCTGACTTTTGTGAGTTTGTCTTTTCTCACTTCAGGCTTTATCCGTGTATCTTTCCTCTTTGCTGACTTTACTTGAGTAAGGTCAGCATGTTCTGGCTGCACAGTTTCAGCCTGTTTTGGCTCTGCCTGTAAGGGGATGGCCACGGTTGGAGTGGGGCGGGGTCTCGTCCTGGGGTGAGGGTGGGGCTGCTTTGGCTCTGTTCAGCTTCCTCTCTTTCAGGACTGCAACAGTTTGGGTCATTGCCATCATGGCGACCGTGACTGCCTTTTAAAGCTCCTCACTCCCCAAAGCTGTTGCTACTGCAGTGACTACAGCAGTCAACAGGAGAGTTATATCTTCCTTTTCAAAGAAGAGATTATTGTCTCTTGGGGAGACTTTTGTAGTGTACCACATTTGGGCTTAGCCTTGCAGCTAGCCTGGCGATGACTAAATTTTTGACACTTGAAGCACTGAAGATGCTCAGGCACATAACGTCTTAGACTGAAGGAGCCCCAGTCACCCAGATCAAGGGTAGTGATTCAGGCTCCTTTCAAGTTTACCAGGACTTTCCTGGTTGGGCTCTTCCCTTTCGACATTCGGGAAGCGTCCACGACCTGTGGGTGTGATCAGATCCACATCACATGATAGTGAGATGGCAAGTAGTACCATGTTGACTCTCCTATCGCTGGGATTAGTGGCGAGAGACACACTTTCCTCCCATCAGTAAGCTCCTTGGTTTCCTGCAGGAAATTCAGGGTAGCTTGGTCTTTGGGCATGTAATCATGTCCTGGTCTCTGGCAACCCGGACTGATAACCGGATTTTCTACTGAAGCTCCAAAGCTCTTACCAATTGGTAGGCACTGTCGAAGCCTTCAGGTTTAGAGGGAACCTTAAACTGTGGAAAACGCCTAGGGGGTCCAGACTCACCCTCAGAGTCCGTCTCCGGCCTGGGTCGTTTCGGGCCGCCCTTTCGGCTTAAATTGTGACGCGGCAGTCGTGGTAACAGTAGCTGTTTCGGCTGGTTCAGCTTGTGCTCCCATCTCGGTCAGGGAAGACGTCTGAGGGCTACTCAGAGGTCTCCCTGATTTGGCTGCTGGCCTGGAGAGGCCAGCACTAGAGTCCATCTGCTGGACAATCTAGTGGACAGACATGTTTTTGGCTGATGTCGTGTCCATTTTAGCAGTAGGTCTCAGAGTTAACCTGTGCTTTGGATTTTCTCTTGCCACTGGGAGCCATGTATGGTTTCAGAGTATCTGCCGGCACGATCCATCATCATTTGTATCTCTTTGTTGTGGGGGGTTTGAAGTGTTTGCCATAAAGATATGTAGTGCTTTCATCCTCTCACGCCCCCACCCACCAACGAGTCCAACAAGGGGAAGCTGTATGTTGGAACTAATGTCTAGCAGCTACAGGGGTGGTGAGAGGATATACGCAGCCAATGGCTGCGTGTACCGCCACTCACGGGACAAGTGTGAGTGCCAACAGCAACATTGACTGCTTGACCCTAGCCTTCCGAAGGAGACCAGCCGATTGATCTGACCGGGCCGAGATCAGACCACCCGTCTTGCTGGAATAAGGGACCAAAGAGGCGTGTTGCTTGCTGCAGTGCGTAATCATGCACCGCATCGCTCAGCCTCCAGGACTTCTGTCTCCACAGCGCACAGGGGTGCCACGCACGGCAAACACGTGGGTAGGTGTAAACCCCTGGGTAGAGACCATAGGGGATGCCCTTCTACCTACAAGATTGTTTGAAACTCTTTCTTCCTCCCTCTAAAATGAAACACCAACCCAGTGGCTGTATCACCTCAGTAAGGGAGCTCTAGTCCTGCACCTCAAAGAGGAGGTTCCAGTTGCAGGATCACGAGTGGGGTCTCGGTTCCGGACCAGAGTCCGGCTTAAGTACACGTGCGCTGTGTAAGCACGCAGGGAACAAGGGAAGCCCGATGTCCAATGAGCGCGGATATGGCTGTCAACCTGGTGTGACCCAAGCTGCGAGGTTGTGCTGCTACAACAGCTTCCATTTGTCCCCGCTGTGCCTGACAGCATTCCCTGTCTCATAGTACACCGCTAGCTCTCCACCAGCTACGCCACCATGTATGAATTCCATGTGGAACTTCCCTGCCCATGTTACCATCTTTAGCCTATATTATCCCAAGATTCTTGGATTCACACATGTATTCCGTTTTTATTCTTATTCCACTTTTATCCAATGTATTGCTCCATCTTTCCACACTCGCCTCTAGTTGCAGCAAGTATCATCACATCATCAACGTACAGCAAGAAC
>NC_051393.1:33797096-33809596 GCF_015228065.2 Penaeus monodon
AGTGTGGAAAGTGGAGCAATACATTTGGATAAAGTGGAATAAGACTAAACACGGAATACATGTCACGTGACTCCAAGAAATGCTTGGGATAATATAGGCTAAAGATGGTAACATGGGCAGGGAAGTCCACATGGAATTCATACATGGTGGCGTAGCTGGTGGAGACGCTAGCGGTGTACTATGAGAGGGAATGCTCAGTCAGTCACAGCGGGACAAATGAAGCGTTGTAGCAGCACAACCTCGCAGCTTGGGCACACAGGTTGGGACAGCCATATGCCGCGCTCATTGGACATCGGGATTCCCTTGTTCCATGCGTGTTACACAGCGCACGTGTACCTTACGCCGGACTCTGGTCAGGAACCGAGACCCATTCGTGATCGGCAACTGGACCTCCTCTTTGAGGTGCAGGACTAGAGCTCCCGCTGAGGTGATACAGGCCACTGGGTTGGTGTTTCATTTTAGAGGGAGGAAGAAAGGTTGCCAAAACAATCTTGTAGGTAGAAGGGCCTCCCCTATGGTCTCTACCCACAGGGGGTTACACCTACCCACGTGTCATTTGCCGTGCGTGGCACCACTGTTGCGCTGTGGAGACAGAAGTCCTGGAGGCTGAGCGATTGCGGTGCATGATTAGCACTGCAAGCAAAGCAAACGCCTCTTCAGTCCCTTATTCCAGCAAGACGGGTGGTATGATTCGGCCGGTCAGATCAACATCGGTGGTCTCCTCGGAAGGTAGGGTCATGCAGTACAATGTTGCTGTTGGCACTCACACTCGTCGCGTTGAGTGGCGGTACACGGCAGGCCATTGGCTGCGTATATCCTCTCACACCCCTGTAGTTGCTAGACATTAGTTCCAACATACAGCTTCCCCTTGTTGGACTCGGTGGTTGGGTGGGGGAGGACGAGGAGAAAAGCCACTTACATATCTTTATGGCAAAACTTCAAACCCCCACAACAAAGAGATACAAAAATGATGATGGATCGTGCCGGCAGATACTCTGAAACCATACATGGCTTCCCAGTGGCAGAGCAAATCCAAAGCACAGGTTAACTCTGGACCTACTGATAAATGGGACACGACATCAGCACAAAAAACATGTCGTCCACTAGATGTCCAGAAGATGGACTCTGCGTGGCTCTCCAGGCCAGCAAGCCAATCAGGGAGAACTCGCGTAGCCCTCAGACGTTCTTCCATGGACGAGATCGGAGCGCAAAGTGAACCAGCGAAAACAGCTACTGGTTAACACGACTGAGCGTCCAATTTAAGCGAAAGGGCGGCCCGAAACGAACAGGCCGGGAGACGGGACTTGGAGGGCTGAAGTCTGGAACCCTAGCGTTTTCCACAGTTTAAGGTTCCTCTAACGAAGGCTTCGGACAGTGCCTACCAATTGGTAAGAGCTTGAGCTTCAGTAGAAAATGCCGGTTACATTCCGGGTGTTGCCAGAGACAGGACATGATACATGCCCAAAAGGACCAAGCTACCTGAATTTCCTGCAGGAAACCAAGGAGCTTACTGATGGGAGGAAAGGTGTCTCTCGCCATAATCCAGCGATAGGAGAGTCAACATGGTACTACTTGCCATATCAATATCATGTGATGTGGATCTGATCAACCCCACCCCCCCCCCCCCCCCCCACCACCCACAACAGGTCTTGGACGCTTCCGAATGTCGAAAGGGAAGAGCCCAACCAGTGAAAAAGTACTGGGAAACTTGAAAGGAGCCTGAATCACTACCCTTGATCTGGGTTAACTGGGGGTTCCCTCAGTCTAAGACGTATTTCGCCGAGCATCTTTCAGTGCTTAAGTGTCAAAAAATTTAGTCATCGCCAGGCTAGCTGCAAGGCTAAGCCCCAAATGTTGTGGGGTTACATGTACAAAAGTCTCCCCAAGAGACATAATCTTCTTTGAAAAGGAAGATATAACTCTCCTGTTGACTGCTGTTAGTCACTGCAGTAGCAACAGATTTTGGGGAAGGTGGAGGAGCTTTAAAAGGCAGTCACGGTGCCATGATGCAATGACCAAACTGTTGCAGTCCGGAAGAGAGGAAGATGAACAGAGCAAAGCAGCCCCAACCTACCCTCAGGACGAGACCCCGGCACCACTCAACCGTGGGCCATACCCTTACAGGCAGAGCCAAAAACAGGCTGAAAACTGTGCACCAGGAACATGATGACCTTACTCAAAGTAAGTCAGCAAAGAGGAAAAGATCACGGATAAAGCCTGACTGAAGTGAGAAAAGACAAACTAACAAAAGTCAGAGCTAACAAAGGCCGCACTCCAGTGGACCCATGGATAGCCTGCCAAACAGCCCAAACACAGATGAAGATGAAGATCTCAAACAATGAGGACTTCACAATGCGGTGTCACATTTTTGATATAACGACTCTTGGGCGGGAAATCCAATATAACGGGACGTCCAGATAGCTGACAAACACAGATGGCAAACGATACATGATCACCTGGTCAGAGCAACAATCCCTGCTCCACATTAGCCAAGCACAGCACTGTGGAGGAGGATGTTGAATCTCTTACGGTTTAGATTCAACCTGGTGGGGGCCCCCCTCAAAACTTTTTCACACACAACACACCACACAACACACAACACACACAAACACACACATACACACACACACACACATACACAACCACAAACATACACACAACACACATAACACACACAAACACCATGTGAGCATTCACTGGCTGGGGGCACCCTCAAACTTTACAGTTGTATACAGCAAGCCAAGAGGTAGGAGATTAGACATCAGCCAGGTGCTGTGCTACGCGCAAAGACTGAGTGATTAAGAGGGAGACTCATGCAACACCTCCCCATCATGGCTCCCTGCAGCGTCACCGGATTGTGGCAGGCTATCACATAGTCAGTCGTGATTGAGACTTTCCCTGAGATGCTCTTTCAATAGCAAGAGCCAATTGCATGTCAGAGGAGGGGTCGTTAGGCCTCACCTGGCCCACTGCGGCTCTGTGGACGAGAATCAGTTGGTGTCGGTCAATTAGGTCACTGTTCCTACCCCACTTGGATGCTGGCCCAGCCAAAATGCAAAACACCAACCAAGATGGAAACCAGACAAGGCTAACTGGCAAGGGCTTTCAGAATGCTGTTAACCACTTGATGCAATGAACCCACAGAGTGAAAGAGTTCTGAAAGCCAGATTATCAGTGACATAAATCCAGCCAGCCTACAACAGGATATACCTAAACTCGGCCGTGGTCCAGGAGTTATAAGATGCATGGTACTTTAATGACTAGATAGAAAGGAAGTCAATACCGATTGAACATTGCAGAAAAAACCCAGACGAAGGCAAAGAACGCCGGACAACCTAGCCCTCTTAAAGGAAAGCAGTCAGGGATGCCAAGGAAACGTCATCAGAGTCAGACAGGAAAAGTGGCTGGAATGTTGGTTAAGCCTGTTGACACCGAACAAACCACGCCTACAGATCTCTGGACAATGGTCAAAGTGAGCTACTAGCTGCTCGGGCCGAGGTGCACAACCACGACCCTCAATCAGAAGCAAAAAAAACAGATGGTGCCACATGAGTGTCTCTGCAAGAACAATCAGAACAGTCTGACAGCTGAACTGAGGACAACCAAGAACGCCTACAACCAGGCAGATTCCTATATCAGAGAGATGGGCAGCCAAACACGAAATCCAGATGTATCTTTCTCTGAGGGAACTAAGGACCAAACTACAAAACAGTTCTTGCAACCGACTAAGGTTTAGATGGGATCTTGTACCCATCATTCCCACCAGGACTGGCAAGTGGTGGCTTGCCTTCCTACAACTACAAACAAGTCTGGAAACTTAGCTATCTTAGTTCCCATCCCAAAACCAAAGGAGCCAGGGAAGTAAGTCTCCCTCCCTCTCCTCAGCGTCTGCGGCCTCCAATGGAAAATGGGACCCCCCACATAAACCACCGCCTTGGGTTTCACAAGGGGCTATGAGCACAGAACGGCATAGACAACACTCTTAAGCACAATCAGCCTGTCCACATCTGTTGGAGAGATTCCTAGACCGGAAGAAGGCTTTTGAATAACCAAGCCCTCTTGCTACTCAGGAGACCCTGATCCAGAAGGGATCAGGAGGATAGGCTTGGCTTGGATAAGTGACTATTCAGGAACAGAACAACCAAAGTCAGCTTCCAAGGTCACCATATCACAGCACATGCACTAGAAAATGGAACACCACAGGGTGGGGTCCTCAGTTCCAGCCCTATTTCCAACAACCTAATGTCCTGTATACTCAAACATACCTCCCATCTTCTATGCAGACGATATCGCAGTCATCTCCATGGAACCACACGCCTACGTTAGACCCCAGCTGCTGTCTGGACCTTGTATCTGAGGATGTGTTGTTAGGACAGGACTAAAATATCTCAGCAGCCAATCCAAAGCCAGGCTCTGAGATAAAACTGTTTCAAATGTGGAATCCAGGGAAGGACTTAGAGTGGGCAAGTCTTTCAATACCTTGGTCAATCCTTACCCCAAATACCTGGGTAAGGATTTACTGAACCCTATCTTAAAAAGGAGGTCCGGGACTTGGTGACCGAACCAAAGCAAAAACGTTCCGTCATGAGAGCAATGACTGGGAGACACCTAGGAGCTAGCATATAAAGATCATTCTATGTACATGCCATCCGACCCATGTGGACTATGCTTCTGTCTCCCGACTTGTCACAGCCAAGATTCGAAGAGAAAAAATGAAGGAATTTCAAAATGGAAGCTGCAGGATCATTCTGGGGGTTCCAAGTGAAAAAGGCCATTAACTCCTCATGGAGACAACTAGAACAAGACCACGAGCTGTTTGCAAAACAATGGCTGTCTCACCCAAGCCAAAGAAAAAAGAGGGGCTCCTTGCCAAGGGCAATGGACTCCCCACCCCCGACTGTCTTGAAGACCCACAGTGGACACAAACTTGATGGAGTTCTAATATGAGCTTGTCAAGGAGAAAGAATCATACCCAATATGCCAGTCTAAAGGCAGAAGCTGAGAGGGTCATTGGCAACTTACTATCAAGTGGCAGGAGACCTGATGGCAGTCCCACGCCACACGGTATAGCATAGAGTAAGAAAATAAAGTGAGACAGCCATAAATAGCTGAAAAAGGCTGGGCCTATTGATGGACAGGCCTGGGCGAAGCTAGGTCGCGCAAATCTCAAACAACAACAATCCCTGATCCTCAGCGGAACACAACAAGCATAAGCAATAACAATGACTGCCCAATCCTAGCTGACTGGGGAGCCTCCCAGCTCCCCCGTTGACTCCGCTTCACCTTCATCACCCAGCCATACCTGTTTGTCACTCCAACCCCCCATAACAAACACTCCATAAAGGAGATATAGACCAGTCAAACATGGGAGAAAGTGCCTCCATCAACGTCCTGACAGATGGGAGCGTCGAAACAGCTACTGCCTTCACAATTTAAGCGGGGTGAAACGACCCAGCAAGGTCTGGGACCGCTTCAGAGCCAAAATACGGTCCAAATGGAAGAGCTTCAGTATCCGGCAGTCGTTGCCAGAGACCAGGACATTGATCTAATGCCCCAAAGACCAAGCTACCCTGAATTTCGTGCAAGGAAAACAGGCAGCTTACTGATGGGAGGAAATGTGTCTCTCGCATAATCCCAGTGATTAGGAGAGCAAATGGTACTACTTGCCATTCAACTATCAGTGAGTGGATTGATCACACCCACAGTCTGGACGTTCCCGATGTCGAAGGAAAGAGGCCAACCAGGGAAAGTCCTGGTAAACTTGAAAGGAGCCTGAATCACTACCATGATCTGGGTGACGGGGCTCCTCAGTCTAAGACGTTAGTGTGCCTGCGACATCGCAGTGCTCAAGTGTCAAAAAATTATAGCATCGCCAGGCTAGCGGAAGCTAAGCCAAATGGTACACTACAAAAAGCTCTCCCCAAGAGACAATAATCTCTTCTTTGAAGAGGAAGATATAATCTCCTGTTGACTGCTGTAGTCACTGCAGTAGCAACAGCTTTGGGGAGGTGAAGGAGCTTAAAAGGCAGTCACGGTCGCCATGATGGCAATGACCCAGACTGTTGCAGTCCTGAAAGAGAGGAAGCTGAACAGAGCCAAAGCAGCCCCACGCTCACCAGGACGAGACCCCGCCCCACTCCAACCCGTGGCCATCCCTTACAGGCAGAGCCAAAACAGGTGAAACTGTGCAGCCAGAACATGCTGACCTTACTCAAGTAAAGTCAGCAAAGAGAAAAGATACACGGATAAAGCCTGAAGTGAGAAAAGACAAACTCACAAAAGTCAGAGCTACCAAAGGCTCGCCACCTCCCAGTGGACCCATGGATAGCTGCCAAACAGCCAAACACAGATGAAGATCCTCAACCAATGAGGACTTCACAATGCGGTTGTCACATGATATAACAGACTCTGAATCCCAATATAAAGACGTCTCAGATGCTGCCAAACACAGCTGGCAACGATACCTGATCACCTAGTCGAGAACAATCCATGTCCACATTAGCAATGCACAGCACTGGAGGGATGTGAATCTCTTACTGTGAGTTCACCTGGCTGGGGGCCCCCTCAAACTTTACACACAAACCACACACACACCACACACACACACACACACATACACACACCACAACACATACAACACACACATACACACACACACACTACACACACACAAACACACTGTTGAGATTCACCTGGCTGGGGGCACCCTCAACTTACAGTGTATACAGCAAGCCAGCTGTAGGAGCTTAGACATCAGCCAGGTCTGTGTACTGCAGCACAAGACTGAGTGATAAAGGGAGACTTCATTGCAACCTCCCATCCTGGCTCCTGCAGGGCACCGGATGTGGCAGGCTATCACATAGTCAGTGTGCTTGAGACTTCCCTGAGATCGCTCTTCTCAATAGCAAGAGCCAAGCATGTCAGAGGAGGGGTCTTAGGCCACCTTGGCCCATGGGCTCTGGTGGAGAGAAATCAGTTGTGGTTGTCAATTATGCACTGTTACTACCCACTTGGATGCTGGGCCCAGCCAAATGCAACAACCAAATCCAAGATGGAAAACAGACAAGGCTAACTGGCAAGCCTTTCAGAATGCTTAACCCACTAGATGCAATGAACCCCCACAGAGTGAAAATGATTTCTTGAAGCCAGACTTTCAGTGAATAAATCAAGCAGCCTCACAGACTATACCTAAAACTCGGCCTGGTCCGGGAGTTATAAAGATGCCTGGTACTTTAATGGGCTAGATTAAGGAAGTCAACTACAGATTGAACATGTGCAGAAAACAATGCCGAAGGCAAAGAACGCCTGACAACCTAGCCCTCTTAAAGGAAGCAGTCAGGGATGCCAAAGGAAACTGTCATCAGAGTCAGGACAGGAAAAGTGGCTGGAATGGTGGGAAGTCCTTTTACCACCGAACAAAACCCCCCTTACAGAGCTCTGGGCAATTGGGGCAAGGAGCTACTAGCTGCTCGGGCCCGAGGTGCCCCACCACGACCCTCAATCAGAAACAAACAGACTGGTGCATGAGTTCTCTGCAAAAACAATCAGTAACAGTTGCCAGCTGAACTGAGGGCAAACCCAAAAACGCCTACAACAGGCAGACTTCCTCATATCAGAGAGAGGGCAGCCAAACCCGATAACTCAGATGTTATCTTTCTCTGAGGGAACTAAGGGCAAACCTACAAAAACAGTTCTTGCACAGCCTCAGGTTAGAGGGATCTTGTACCCCATCCCTTTTCCCCCCAGGACTGGCAGGTGAGCTGCATTCCTACAACTCATCAAACAAGTCTGGAAAACTTAGCTATCTTTGTTCCCACCCCAAAACCAAAGGACCCAGGGAAGTACCGCCCCATCTTTTCCCTCAGCTGTTGGGCCCAAGGAAAATGGGACCCCCACATAAAACCCCCTTGGGGTTCAAAAGGGGCAGAGCACAGCACGCATAGCCACAACTTTAAGCAAAATCAGCAGTACTCTGGGGTAGTACCCTAGCCCCCGGGAGAAGGTTTGAATAACAACCCCCTTTGCTATTCGGAGACCTGATCCGAAGGGGAATAGAGGGGTTTTTTGGCTTGGATAAGTGCCTTTTTTCGGAACAGAACAACCAAAGTCAGTTCCAAGGTACCTATCACAGCACTGCCATAGAAAATGGAACACCAAGGGGGGGGGTCCTCGGGTCCAGCCCTTTCAACCCCCTTCCTTTCCTCAAAAATAACTCCCATCTTCTATGCAGACGATATCGCAGCATCTCCACGGACCACCTGCCCACGTAGACCCAGCGCTGTTGGACCTTTTTCCCGAGGAGTGTTTTAGGGGCAGGACTAAATTCTCAGCGCCAAAACCAAAGCCAGGCCTGGAAAAAAAACTGTTTACAAATCGAGAATCCAGGGAAGGGGCTTAGAGGGGCCTAAGTCTTTCAATACCTTGGTCAACCTTTCCCAAACCCTTGGGGGTAAGGATTTACTGAACCCTCCCTTAAAAAGGAGGTCCTGTACTTTGGTGCCCAACCAAAACAAAAACTGTCTGTCATGGAGCAAGACTGGGGAGACAATAGGAGCTAGATATAAAGACATTCTATGTACATGCCCTCCACCCATTGTGGCTATGTTCGTTCCCCGATGTCACAAAGCCAAGATTAAGAGAAAAAATGAAGACATTTCAAAATGAAGCTGCCAGGATCATTCTGGGTGTCCCAAGGTGAACAAAGGCCATTAACCTCCTCATGGAGACACCTAGAACAAGACCACGAGCTGTTTGCAAACAACTGGCTGTCTCACACAGCCAAAGAACGACTCCTTGCCAAGGGCATGGACTCCCTCCACCCCGACTTTCTTGAAGCCCCACCGTGGACACAAACTTGATGGAGTTCTCTATTATGAGCTTGTCAAGGAGAAAGAATCAATACCCAATGCCTAGTCTAAAGGCAGAAGCTGAGAGGGTCATTGCTGCATACTTACATCATAGTGGCAGGAGCACCTGCTGGCAGTCCCGCCACCACGGTAAGCATAGAGTAAGAAAATAAAGTGAGACAGCCATAAATAGCTGACACAGGCTGGGCCATATGTATGGAAGGCCCGGGCGAAGCTAGGTCTTCGCAAATCTCAAACAACAACAATCCCTGATCCTCCAGCGGAACACAACAAAAGCATCAGCAATAAATGACTGCCCAATCCTTAGCTGACTGGGGAGCCTCCCAGCTCCCCCGTTGATCTCCGCTTCACCTTCAGCACCCAGCCATACCTGTGGCACTCACACCCACAACAAACACTCCATAAAGAGATATAGACCAGTCCAAATAGTAGATGCCAACCATCTACTATACTGGTGACCCCTGGAGTGACACGCCATGGTATTTGGCTCTGGAGGGGGGGTACCTGTAGCAGCATGACCTCGCAACCTGAAGTTCAGCACAGTTTCCCAATTGGTTCTCACCAAGTCCACAGCCATGTCCGCACTAATTGGACAGCGTGCTCCCCTCGTTCCCTGCACGCTTACACAGTGCACTTGTACTTAAGCCACAGAATCCGGAACCGAGATCAACATTCCCCGATCCTGCAGCCTACCACGACAACAGCAGCAGCAACACAAGGACTGCCCAACCCTTAGCCGACTTGGGGAGCCTACCGGCTCCCCCGTTGATCTTCTCTTCACCTTCAGCACCTAGTCTTACCCGTGGGCACTTACACCCACAACAATCACTCCATAAAGAGATATAGACCAGCCCAAATAGTAGATACCAACCATCTACTGTACTGTGCCACTGGTCAAGACTGGCCTGGTGTGGCGAAGATGAGGATGCTGCGGTGTATGTGGGGTAGTCAGGACGAACGAGATTAGGAATGAACAAAGCAAGAGAACGGCAAAGGTAATGGAAGTATCAAATAAAGCACGAGACGCGGATACTGAGCACTGGAGAAGGAGAGAGGGCTGCATGGACGAGGGATGGGAATGGAGGCGCGAGGCGAAGGAGGAAAGGAGCGGCAGAGGAACTGTCGCGGAGGATATACATGAGGAGGATTGGAGGACAGGGCAAAAATTAGAGGAGCATCGTTCAAAATAGCAAACGTGTGATACTGGAAACGCTGTAGAAGAGAAAGAGGAATGTCATCATCATTATCATCACCAGTAATGATTTGTTGTTTACAATGTTTTTGTGATGAAACGTTTTGGAATGGCAGAATTTTGAGAGCCACTGTTGCCGTAGGCACCTTCCCCTCTTGTAGCACTCCCTCCCCTACCCTTTTATGCTCTCCTCTTTCTTTGACTCTTCTCCCCCACTCATCGCCTTCTTGGCATCTTGAAACCCTTCTGCCCCTACCATTTGCTCCCCCCCCCCCCCACCGAAGGCTGGCGGGGTCACCAGATATGTGAATTCCCCCCCGCCCTTCTCCTCCCCTCCCCACCCTCTCGATCCATAACGACGGCGAGAAGTCATGACAATAAATCGGGCAAAATCTAATTACAGGCAGACATTGGAGCGGCACTGCAGATGGTGCCACGACGGCGGTATTCAGCTCTACCCACCGTCATCCCCCCTCCTCATACCCATTCACCGACCTACCCTCCGCTCCATCCAGTCCCTTGCCCAAAGGTCAGGATAGATCTTGGACCCTCCTACCCATCTACCTACCTAAAAGGCTATCAAACCTTTTATTCATTGCCCTCCTTTCCACAAGCCCACGCTCATTTATCAAGCCACCTGCTCACTTACATACACTAGCTCACCCACCCAGCCACGCACCTACTCGCCTATCGGCCGCCACCCCGCCCACGCCCGCCCACCCATCGTCTCCCCCCAGCGCCGTCTTCTCGGCCGGTGTCGAGAAGACGCCGTCGCGAGGCGTTCCGCCTCGCGACGGCGTTGAGACGATGGGCGCCGGCTCAATACGCTTTCGGGAATCATTGCGAGCAGCACTTAGCGGAAGACGCTCTCCTCTTCACTCCTCCGCCTTCGTTCCTCTTCTCGTCTTCTTTCCCCTTCTCCGTTTACTTTTCTCCTCTCCTTTTCTTTTACTCGTTTCCTCTCTTCCTTTCCCTCTTTCCCTTCCCTAACGGCGCCTACCTTCCTCCGCCTTTTCCCACTCTTTTCCTTTCATTTCCCATCTTCCCCTTTCTCGCTTTCCATCCTCTTCTTTTCTTATCCTTTTTTCCTTCTCCTTTCTCCTCCCCGACTCCTCTCTCTTCCCCTCTTCTCCCTACCCATTACCAACTTTTTCCTCAGTGATAAAGTGAAATTATCTCTCTTGCTCGAGGGAGGTTGATATTCAACTTAATTAAAGGAAAACACATACCCTGGCATTGGCAAGCTGGCGAGGCATGAATCCCGGCGCACAAGTGATCTCGGTTCGGCGTCTCTCGCGGAGGAGCAGAGGAGAGCAGAGCAGAGCACCGAGGATGGAGGGATGCGCGGCTGCTGTAAGAATTCTTTGCCACGTGACGTTGATGATGATAATGTGAAATATCAGTGAAGGTATCACTGATTTTAATAAAATGGTATGATAATTATCATAACGATTATATTAATAGTAACACTAATGCTAATGACATTAATGATAATGATGATAATGATGGTGGTATGATAATAATAATAGCAATGTTAATAATAATAATAGCAATGTTAATAATAATAAAAAAATATAATGATAAAATCAATAATGAAATTGATGAAAATTATGGTAATGATATGGTGATAAGATAATAAAATTAATAAAAGAACTAATAACAATAAAGACAGGGATAATAATAATGATAATGTTGTAATTGTTATTATCATTATCATTATTGTCATTATCATTATCGCTATCTTTATTATTATTATCACGAGTCTTAGGATTGCATATCATTGCTGCATCTAAGATAACGTCTGAATATTGCTTACTTTATCATCACTGGTTTCTCCTACAACTAGAGCTTGACGCTCCTTGTGAAGGCGGCCCAGCCTGCTCTTTTTACGTTAATTTTAAGTTTTGAAGGTATTCTTGTTGTGTCACGTGATTATTCAATAAAGATAGGAAGGTGGTCGCTTCCCACCGATTCATTAATTAATAAAGCTCAACGGTCCACCCGCACTGGATTACCATCGTTTAGAAGGATCAAATCAGAATTACTGATTAGCTTAACTACTCGCTCACGTTTACCTTCCACCTGCATGGAACCCCATGATACATGATGATCATAAAAATCGCCTGGAATTGATTTATTTTGTGGCAGCCTATCCTGAAGAGCAAAGACCTCATCATATGTTACCACATTATCAGGTGGACAATAATAGTCAGATACGTGCTATTGCTATTTACTTTACATGAAACTTACTCGAAAGTAGATTCAATAGTCATGGTAATGGTGATGGAAATGATGATGATAATAGTCATGATATTAGTATTGATAGTGATGATGACGATGAAAATAATAATGACCATCATCATCATCATCATCATCATCATCATCATCATCATCATCATCATCATTATCATTATCATCATCATCATCATCATCATCATCAT
>NC_051393.1:33822096-33823260 GCF_015228065.2 Penaeus monodon
CCACTTAGAATTGTTCAAAATCCTCGTAAATATCTGGATAGATGACAAATATATAAAACTAATTCAATCGATCTACCAGGATCAACCTGCAGCATTCCGCATATCACACGGAACAACTAATTCTCCATCAAGCGATGTCCAACAAGGTTGTGTGATGTCACTTGACTTCTTCAAGATTGAAGATCGTCAGGAGGGAATCGTTATTTATAGTTACAAGATCAACAACCTTCGTTATGCAGATGATACAGTTCTCATGGCCTTCAAAAGTTTTTTGATGCTGTTGTGGAAGCTAGCGATCATCTTGGCCCCTTTGTCAATAGAAAGAAAACAAAATGCATGGTGGTTTCAAAGCCGGAGGTCCCACCAACTTGTCCACTGAAACAAGGAGAAATATAAATATAGCTGGTCTCCTTCAATTATTTAGGAGCTCTTGTCACCTTCTCGTTGCAAGAAGGAAATGAGACGCAGAATAGCAAAAGATGCGTTCTCCAAACTCCGGAACACCCTAGCAGATCGTAAGCTGTTACTGCAAATAAAAATCAGACTCGTTAAACCTTTGCATGGACGTCTCTCCTACATGGTTGCGAGTCCTGGACACTGACGGCTGAAACGGCGCAGTATAGAGGTTTCAGAAACGTGTTTCTACTGAGCACCCCTTACACCGACTGAGTGTCCAATGAGGAGATCTTCGGAAGAGTCGGACAGGGACGCGAGCTTCTAGAATTGATCCGACGACATCAACTCAAATACCTCGAACATGCAATCCGCAAGGACACATTAGAAAATCTGAGCCTAAACGGTAAAATAGAAGGGAAGCAAGTTCCAGGTAGACCGAGAAACATGAAACATGGCGCCAAGTAGTTTGTCAAACGCCGCATCGGTGATAGCACAGAAAGATAAAATGTGTGTGTGTGTGTGTGTGTGTGTGTGTGTGTGTGTGTGTGTGTGTGTGTGTGTGTGTGTGTGTGTGTGTGTGTGTGTGTGCGTGCGTGCGTGCGTGCGTGCGTGCGTGTGTGTGTGTGTGTGTGTGTGTGTGTGTGAGTGTTTGATTTCATTTGTGTGTATGCGTTTGATTTTGTATGTGTGTGTTTATGCTTGTGTATGCTTGTGTGTATGTGTCCGCGTGTGTGTATCCTGCAAAAGGAGGGGCAATTTTCCTTTCAT
>NC_051393.1:33830860-33836773 GCF_015228065.2 Penaeus monodon
CGCCTGGCTATCCTCTGTTAGGGTAGGAGGTTTCTCGCTGATGGGTGGGTCCGGCTCAGGCACTGAGACATCGCTTGCTTCCAAGCTTTCTGTTGGAGGATCCACCTGGTTTCAACTGTTCAAAATACTCAGCCCCAAAGTTCACGAACCCCAAAATGATCTGAGATGATCCGTCCATCCGCTGGGTCGGACTGCAGTCATCTGTGAGGAGGGCTTAGGGTTCAGTTTCTCAGGGCTTGGTAGGCAGGGCGAAGGTCATTTACCCAAAAAATGGCCTTCGACCTCCTCAGCAAGATTCCTGATGAAATGTTCCCTTTTCCCTTCTCAGCAGTGTCCGAGCCCTACGCACCATGGAACGACGCAAGACTTGATTCCCATTTAGCCGAGCCTTGCGACACGCTTCAGTGGCCTCTAATGTCTCCAGGGAGATGGTATTCTGCCTTGTTCTTGGGCGTACGCCAATGGACTCCTGAGCTGCTTCGAGTGTTACGCGCTTGAAGGACTCCCACAGAGCAACTGGATCCGTCAGGTTGCTGGTTTCTGAGAATCGGTCAGAGACTGCCGTGGCGAACCCACGGGCACACTCCTCCTCCCTTAGTCGTCCAAGTGAAACACCTTAGGGTGGCCACTGGAGGGACGGGGAGTTTGAAGTGGACCGCAGGGTAGCCACAAACAGCCCCATGGTCGGTGCCACAGAACTCAGCACTCCGGTAAACCCTGCAGTTTTTGGAGAATCCTCCATCGCGTGCTCACAAGGATGTGGTCGATCTCCTTGGCCACTGTACCCGTATCGCTGTACCAAGTCCAGCGATGCGAGTTGGAGCGCTGGGACCAGGAGGGCCCGAGATCCTCATTTTCTGGGTACCTAGCTAAGTCCAGGAGTAGGAGGCTATTCTCGCTGCTGGGATCAGCTCCCGAGCCATGGGGGCCGACAGTCATCTCGTATCCAGCTCGTCACAGCCGGATACCGCATTGAAGTCGCCCAGAACAATGCGAATGTCTCGCCGGGGGCAAAACGTCTGCCACAGATGCGAGTTTGGCGTAGAACGCCTCTTTCACATCGGTTTTATGTACATCGGTAGGAGCGTATACAGCAATAAGAGACATGAAGCCAAAAGCATGCTTCAGTCTCAATGCCATGATACGCTCATCAACCGGTGTCACCTCGACTACCGCAGGCTGAAGTCGACTGGAGATGGGTATGGCTACACCCTGGAGGTGGTGACCATCGCTGCGGCCCGACCAGTAGTAGGTGTACCCACCAACACTGATCGTGCCGCTGCCAGGTCTTCTCACCTCTGAGAGGGTAGCCACCTCAACTCCCCGTCGCTTCAATTCCCGCGATAGCAGAGGTAAACCCCTCATCCTGCCGCAAGGGCCGGATGTTCCAAGCGCCTACCCGGAAAGCACGCCTGAGGTTAAGCCTCGGGTGGTCACTCCGGGTGCACGCCACCTCTGCCGCTCCCACCAACACAGCCCCAGATAAAGGGGGGCGGCAGAGGTGGGACCGCCTATCCACCTGTGGGGTTCCCGAGGGCTTTCCCCCACAAGCTTCATGTGGGTTGGCGCCTGCCGGGGCGCAGGCGGGACGAGTAACTCTCGCTCCAATCCTGCCCCCCCGACATTGTATATGTATATTCTTACATATATATATATATATATATAATATATATATATATATATATATATATATTGTGTGGGTGTGTGTGTGTGTGTGTGTGTGTGTGTGTGTGTATACATATATATATATATATAATATTAAAATTTTATATATATATATATATATTATATGTATATATGTGAGAAAGAGAGATAAAGGAGGTTAAAAAAGAGGGAATATTTTGAGATTTACATACGTACATACATACATACATATATACATACATATATACATACACATATACATCATATGTACATACTATACATGCCATACATACATACATACATACATACATGCATACATACATACACATACATACATGCATGCATACATTTACACACCCCCACATACAAAAAAACTGAACTGACAAAAGATAATGAATCCCCTTCTTGTACCTCCAAGGAAACGCCCGGTGACCTCTTCCCCCTAAGTCACCAGCAGGGAGGCGCAGTTGAAAAACCTGTCGCCGACGCCCTCCACACCGCCCCGGGCCCCCCACGCCTCGCCTCCGAGCCTCCGAGACAAGGGATCAAACAGAAGACGAATGGGGAGGAGGGCCTTTGATGTCTGCATTCCATTGTTGTATTGTGTATCCCCTTCCACAAGAGCTATGCATTGTTGTAAAGTACCCTTCATCAGAAATGATTGTCATATGTTAAGCACGTGATCTATGCCCATCTTTAAACCACTGTAGGAGATGACAGGCAGACTCCCTGCGGGGAGCCAAGGAGCAACACCTCGCCCTTGGCTCAGCTGTACTCCATTATACTATATAATAAAGGAGTAAAGACATCTTCGTCGTCTACCTTACACCCTAAGCTCGCCACCTACCATACTCTTGTAGGACCCATTATTCCGGCTCTTACAACTGGTGGCTTAGCGGTGACTTTGAACTCATACAGCGCCCACGAAGTTCCTATTTCGCATCAACAACACACCCTGTCGAGCACGCAATACTTCGTCATAGTGTGGGCTAGTCTTCTGTCGAGATGCCCCCACGGCCGGATAACCGACGCTGTCCGCCTAGCGCTGAACTCAGACACAGCAAGTCACGCCGCTCTCAACACCTGCAGCTGACACCTCAACACCTGTACCCATCTGTTGCCGCCAACGCTGTGCAGATTTTAGAAGGACCCCAGCTGGACCACGTATCACCAAGGACGCTGACCACCCAAATCATTTCTACACCAAGCGAGTTCCTCGCCATGCGGATTCATCGACATTGTCGCGACCAAACAGGAAAAAACATCATCCTGCTGACCTGTCACTCACCACCCGAGCCTCCAAATCTCCCCGTCAGCCGCTCAGTGGCGGCCCGCTCTCTGCCTCGTCAGCTGTGCATCTCCCAGCCTCTCTTCGCCCGCACTGCACCCAAGACCCGAGTGTGAAGGTTTGTCAGAAAAAAAATTGGTGATCATTGCTTAGCTTTTCCTTAGATTTTTTTTCTTTTTGGTCAATATTTAAATCTCGACTTATTAATTGTGCATTGAGTTTTTGTTGTATTCTGCATTCAGTTGTCAGTTATGGGTATTCATTTGCAGTTTAGAGTTCTAACTAGATTCTCACTCATACGTATCCTGTATCACCGCCGCCTGAGGATGCCTTCCCTCAGTTTAGACCACTGTAGGAGATGACGGGCAGCCTCCCTGTGGGGAAACCCAAGGAGCAACACCTTGCGCTACTATACTCTTGTAGGGCCCATTATTCCGGCTCTTACAGCGGTGTTTTGTGTGTGTGTGTGTGTGTGTGTGTGAAGTGCTTCAATGTGAAGTTGGTGACTAGCCTACTTATATGACAAATTATGTACGTTTTTGTATATCGTACCCCTGATTGGTAGCAGACATATTACGCCTTAAAGGATACTGGTGACTAACGGTAAAATGAATGCGCGATACGCAATATATATATGTGTGCGGTTTGTCCCTTTCTCTTAGCAACAGCAATTTATTATAGTAAACCTGGAGGGAAGGTTCCCTATCAATGGGTTTAGTTCTCTCTTTCTCGGCGACAAAGGATGCATGCGTGTATATTCGTGTGTTCCCCACGCAATGTATCCTTTTAATACTAACCGAAAGTGTAATTCATTATCATATAGTGGCGGTATTGTTTGTAATCCCGTAGGATTTCTTTGCCAAGATTGACTTTTTGCTTCTTTGGGTTTAGTAAGGATCAGACTGTCAGAAAATGAAGTAGTTCAAATTTTCCTGCCCCTCCCTTTTTTTTGGGACAGGGTCATTTCCGTTTTGGGCCCCCAAAAACAAACTATGTACCTATTTCCGCCATTTGTAAACCAATTTGAATAATTGTAAGAGTTGTTTAATAGGTTTTGAAGTGTCCTGAGTTGATTTAGTCTACTTTCAAAAACGACTGGAGAATATGAGGTAACAATGTGGCGCGAGTTGGAGGTAGCATCTCGCCCTCCAAGTTCTTTGAACAAAATAGTACCAATCTTAATGATGGCAAGGTTGTTGGACCTTTTGGATTTTAAAAACGGCACACAAATTAAAGCCCAATGCCTTCACCTGTACAGGGAAACTCACCAATGACAAGCTTTTGCAGGAATGCAGCATTCTCCAAGTTCCTTGAAACAGCTTATGGCTTGATCATCAGCTTCAAACTGCAGTTAGGCATCGATCCACGTCTTTTGGTGATTCCAACAAATTGTCTCCCAGTCAGCACCAGAGAAGTTGTGCAGTCCAAGAAGGCCTTGGCATTTATGATGGGCCCCAAAGACTTCAACTCTCCCGAATATATCTATTTCTCGTCCTTGTGCCCTTGTCTGTTGAAAACTTCAGACAAGTGGGAGCGGAAATGCGTCCATGAGAAAACTAGGTCAACAAGCAGCAGGAGTATATCAATATCCGGAGACCAAATGCACAGTTTTTCGCATGGCACCATTTGATGCAGAAGCAAGGACCTGATGAGGAATCAAGGTGTCAGCCCTTCATGTATGTGTTCCTCCTCAAATTCATGTCCCTTGATGACGGTATGATACACAACTGACAGCAGGAAAGAAACTGTCCCATGAAAAGTATTCAAGCAGTCCTTTGGGCCTAACATGCATGTCAGCTCTTCTTGGTTGATGTTGCAGATAGAAGTTCCTTGAGGACATGGTGAGCTTCATTTCTGGATGGGTATCATATTCTACAGATGTAGAATATGAAATCCATTTTTTATTCTTCAACGACTGGTCCATGTATCTATCAAACACAACTTGACTCTCATCATAGCCGGCCATATCTTTTCAATGCATTTGTTGAATGCATCCTGAAGATCTGAGAGCTTCAGCATGGTTGGGATTTTTTCATACTCTGAAGCACACCCATGGTATCAACTATCAGGGAAAACTGACTGAAGAAACTTTCTCTTGCATATGGTCTGGCTGTGAGGCAACTTCAATAGATCTGCTGTGGCATCTTCAGCTGCATGCCTCAGACTGGCTTTTGTCTGTTGGATGTCAGAGACCCATCAACAGCGCAAAGGGAATGCGGCACCGTTGACATCTGATATTCACCAATTGTCTCCTTAAGTTTTGGTACTAAAATTGGTCACTGCTTTTGGGCGATAAGAAATCTTCCAGCAATTTACACTCTTCACGTAACTTTATGGCCTTGTCTCAAACACGCACTTTTTATTTTCTTCATCCAGTTGGAAAAGCCTTCAGTTTGTTTCTTCATATTTCTGAAATTCACTTTGACCCCGAGACACTCTCCCGGCAACACCTTAAAGGTCCATAATCATAGCTGGATCGTGTCTCACTAGTCTCTTACAGGGGGTTTCCCCCCCCCTTTTCAAATCACACAAACTTTAATGTCTTCTGACATACTGACCAGTTGTTTTTAGTCCATATAAGTTAACCATGACACGTCCAAGGGTATTGGTTCTGGTGCCCGAAAGTAAATGAAAAAGGAAGAAATTTAAAGTGGATACTAAGAGAATGATTACTCTACATTAAGCCCTTTGTTTTGCGAAAACGAATTAAGAGATGCCTCAGAATGGTCTGTAACTACAATAAAAAGGGTATTTGGATGCCACTGGATACTTGTAAAATTGGAGTTTTATTGGCTGAAAATAGAGCAAGGATCTGGTGAGGAATGTAATGATCACTTCAACATGGGCAGGGTTAGTCCAGTGGTCCTAATGTGGGAAACATCCATCTAAACCAAAAATAAAAAAAAAACACTTTGGGGGATGTCTATGTAACAAAACAACAAAGCACACGGAAAACCACAAAAACACTCTAAATTAGAAAA
>NC_051393.1:33847259-33849430 GCF_015228065.2 Penaeus monodon
ATATATATACACATACATGAACCTTGCCACTTGGGTGGGCAAGCCAGCCCAAGTCAGTGCCAGCCCCAAGCCCGGGTAAATAGAGAGGGTTGGTGTCAGGAAGGGCATCCGGCCATAAAAGATATCTGCCAGAACCAAATCATCATGGCGACCCCATATATGAATGGGATAAAGCTAAGAAGAGGAAGAAGATATATACATACATGCGTATGTGTGTGTGTGTCTGATTGCGCGCGCGCGCGTGTGTGTGTATGTGTGTGCATATTCGTTTTTCTTCTGAGGTGTAATTTAATTTTGCCTCTAACCATTCCATGGTCACTACTAACATGTATTTTATTAATAACTATATAGCACATGTCTGAAATTATGAAGCCAGTTTCGGTTTTGATGTCAGATAGGGAATTCCATGTCTTCTTCTGCTCTAGTTTTTCTTTCGAAAAATTTATTCATGATACATGATCGAGCTATCTAGGTATTAAAAATCTCTCATAATTGTTGAGAATGGGTTTTTCATCTTCTTCACAGAATCTCTCTATTTCATCATCACTTTGGCTGCAGGTAGGAATGCAGACTTGAGCAATCTTTGATATATACATATCGCTGATTTTTATTACTTCACTTACACTACAGAATTTCATGATTTTCTTTTCTAGGTGATGGGAACTTAAAAACCTACACCTAACTCTTGTTTGCTACCCTGGGGTTTACCTCTCAAATGGAACACGTGTCCATCATCTAGTATTTTCTGTTCTTCGCCCAGCCTTCTACCTTCAGCGAGTCCAACAGCGTTCCATTTACACAGGGTCCAGCTCCACCACCTCGTCCTCGACCCGGGGACACGGGGGTCTCTTGGGGTCTCACACCTACCTTCAACAATAAACCAGCAAGCTAAGACCCCTTTCATTGACCTGCCCAAGTCCATGGATATGCTGGGGGAAGGGCTGTCCTTCCTATCCAGCAAGCCTGGCGGGCTGTGGGTCCCAATGGGAGGGCAAATGTTGGGGCACAGGATGGGAACGAGAGTTACTTGTCCAGCCTGCACCCTGGCGCCAACCCAACATGAGGCTTGTGGGGTAAAGCCCTAGGGAACCCTACTGGAAGACGGGGGGGCCCACAGCCTGCCAAACCCCTTTATTTGGGGCAGCATTAGCGGGAGTGCAGAGGTGACATACACCCTGAGCAACTGCCTGAGGCTTAACCTCAGGTGAGCTATCCAGTTAGGAGCTTAGAACATCTGGTCCTTGTGACAGGACGAGCTGTTATCTCTGTTATCATGGGAATTGGAGAGGTTGGAAGTTGAGGTGGCTGCCCTCTTGGTAGTGAGAAGACCTGGCAGCGGCACGATCAGTATGGGTGGGTACAACTACTACTTGTCGGGCCACGGCGATGGTCATCACCTCTAGGGAGTAGCCAAAGCCATCTCCAGCTGACTTCAACCCTCGGTAGCTGAGGTAACACCAGTTATGAGCTCAGGAGCTAATCCCAGCAGCGAGAACAGCCTCCTTCTCCGGGACTTTGCTAGGTCCCAGGTTATGAGGATTTCTGGCTCCTAGTATCAGCTCTCCAACCCACATCGCTAGACAAGGTATAGCGATACCGGTACCATGGCCAAGGAGATCTCACACATTCTTGTTCTCACGCGTTGGAGGATCCTCCAGAACTGGAGAGTATACCGGAGTGCTGAGTTCTTTGGCACTGACCATGGGCTGGTAGTGGCTACCCTACGGGTCCACTTCAAAACTCCTCGTCACTCCAGTGGCCACTCTAGGATAGATTGAGGGAGGAGGAGTGTGCCCGCGGGTTCACCACGGCAGTCTGTGATCGATTCACAGAACTTGATAACCTGAGGGACCCAGTAGCTCTGTGGTCGAAACACCCAAATACATCATATATATATATATATATATATATATATATATATATATATATATATATATATATATATATATATACATATATATATATAAATATATATATAAATGTATTTATTTATGCACACATCACACACACACACACACACACACACACACACACACACACACACACACACACAAACAAACACAAACACACAAACACACACACACACACAAACACACCCACACACGCACACACGCACACACACATAAATATATGTGTGTGTGTGTGTTTTGTGTTTATTGTGTGTGTTTGTG
>NC_051393.1:33849530-33856165 GCF_015228065.2 Penaeus monodon
TTATTTTTTCCCAAAAAGAAACCATTAAAAAGCAAACAAATTCCCCCAATTCCGTTTAAAAGCGAAAAATTGCATATTTTAAAATGGCCTTTCCAAAAACTGAAAATTTTTTTCTTTGGTTAAAAAGGAGAATTTTTTTTTCCCAAGTGATTAATTGTTTGTATTTATAAATATCCCTCTATAAAAAGGCCTGAAAGGTAAGGGTACATTTTTTTCTTTATTTATTTATATTTCTTTCCCTTGTTCCCCCCTAACAAAAAACCCTTGTTTCCGTGCAAACGTAACCCCCTGCGCCCCATAGGCTTTCCCCTAGAAAATTTGTGGATAAAATTTAAAGTTTTTGTCCCATCAAAAATTAGAGAATACTATTTTTAAGTCTTCCCCTGGGGTTTATTTTTTCGGGGGGACGGTCCAAAAATTGCAGGGAAAAATTAAAATATCACGGTTTAAACAAAAGTGTTTCAAGTGTTTTTTCGGGGCCCAAGGGGAACGGAAAGGCAAGAGGGTTTTTGATGTCACTCATTTTTTTGGTTTTTGTTTTAAAACCGACTCTTTTAAATATGCACTTGTTTATTTGCAAAAGATTGTTGTCAATTGAAAAAAAAGATTTTGGGCATATGCAAAAAAACTTTGGCCCCTTTCTTTTAAGGGGCCCCTCCCGCCACTCTTTTAAGTTTTTGCAAAAGGGTTGTAAGGGAACCCATGACTAAATCTCTAAACTAATAAAAACCGTGGCAGGGTTTCCCGTCCCCTCGCACTTGTTCCATTCACCGCAAAAGGGTTTTTTTATGGGGGCCCCTTTTGGGGTTGACCCTTACTCCTATGGGGGAAATCTAAAAAAGGGTCCTTTTTAATTTCCCCCGGAAAAAAAAGTTATTATATTAATTTTATAATAAAAATCACTGTCATCACTACCTTTAAATCTAATGAAAATTATATTTGGAACAAAAAAATTTTATTATTTGATTTTTTTTTCTTTTTTGGGTTATTTATTATTATTTTTTTATTATTTTTACTTTGCTTTTATTTTTTAAATTTTTTTATTATTATTATTATTATTATTATTATATTATTTTATTATTATTATTATTATAAAGAAAGGTATCGCAATTTTTATAGTAGTACCGTTTTACTGAAACTCATTATACATCTGCATATACTACACTTGCACAGACAAATACACTCACACAATCGAGACTATTCATCAACCGTAAACAGAAAAATGAAGATAACAGAAGAATGTTGTAAGAAAATTAGTAAGGATGTTTCACACTGGAAAAAAAACAAAAACATGATGAGTGTATGTTCATTTGCCTGTGCATAACAGTCTACCCAAACGTATTTGAATCCACCAAAAACATATATAAAATTTTCGAAAGTTACATGAACATTTACTTATTAGCATCCAACTATTTTTTCAATGAAAACCTCATCAGAATGATGAATTCTGATGCCCATGATTTTCAAAATATGTTTAACACTTACAACTGTAGCTTTAAGATAATTATATTTTGCACATTACAAAAACATTGTTTCCAGCATGCTGATTGTATTCCTGTTGTCACAAACAAAACTCTCCAACATCAAAATACGACTCTTCCTTTTCATTAAAGCACTAATAATTAAGATAAATATTACACCTAGGGTTAGTAATTTGTCCAGTGCAGGTTTTCGTGATAAAGATGATTTCGTTTTTATCTTCATTTTTGTGCATTTGCAAGGAAGGAGAATAAGAAAGATGGGCAGATTCTTTGTGACAAATGTAGAAAAGGTATGAAAGTTTATTTACAAATTTGGTTTATTGGACAGGGCGATGGAGGTTGCGTTAGAAGCCGCGTTTATTCGCTTATCTATTCATTCGTTAATGGTTTAATATTTTCACTAATGTGTGTGTGTGTTTTTTTTTTTTTTTTGGTGTGTGTGGTGTGTGTGTGTGTGTGTGTGTGTGTGTGTGTGTGTGTGTGTGTGTGTGTATGTGTGTGTTGTGTGTGTGTGTGTGTGTGTGTGTTGTGTGTGTGTGTGTGTGCGTGTGCGTGTGATGATAATAATAATAATAATTATTATTATTATATATTACAATAATAATGATGATAATAATAATAATAATAATAATTATTATTATTATTATTATTACTAATTAATTATATTATTATTATTATTATAATGATAATAATAATAATATATATGTATATATATATAATATATATATATATATATAGTATATATATATATATATATATATATATAACACATACCACATATATATATATGAGAAAGAGATAGAGAGGTATGAATAGATAGATAAATACATTGACAAATCAATACACAGTCTGACAGATAGATAAACAGATAGACAGATAGGTATCTAGGTAGGCAGTCATACATATGGAGATATGTAGGTAGGCATACACGTACATCAAAGTATATAAGTCTGTGCGTCCCCATTCCCACGGGGACACTTCCTATGAAGTAATAATCTCTCCTCCTCGTCCTTCCCCTTCTGTCTATAGGGAATTTCCCTTCCTGATGGCGCCATATATCACTTTAAGGAGAGCCATCCCTCGGCAGTTTCGATAATGATTCGATACGTGTTAGCGAATCGATACATGTCTTTGACGTTGCTATTATCATTATTTGATATGATCTTAGTGATGGTTTTTCTCTTTGTTACCATGGTTCTTTGATACTGGAGAGAGAGAGAGGAGAGAGAGAGAGAGAGAGAGAGAGAGAAGAGAGAGAGAGAGAGAGAGAGGAGAAGAGAGAGAGAGAGAGAGAAGGAGAGAGAGAGAGAGAGAGAGAGAAGGGGAGGAGGAAAACCTGGGGGAGAGAGGTGAGAAAGAAAGACTTGGAAAAAAAAGGATAGGGAAAAAAGAGTAAGAGTAAGAGAAGGGGCAGGAGTGGAAAGGAAGCATGGTTAAGAGAAGAGGGATCAGGAAGTACAGAGGAATTATCTGCATAAATTAGTATAGTGGCATGACTTTTCTCTCGCAGTAGGAGAGCACTTGTCTGGCCAGAGGCGTTTCCCTGCAACGGTTTTAACGGTCATTGATAGCGGCTATATCTGGAAGCTTCGCCTGTGATCAAAAGAGAGGAAGGAGAGGTGGATGGGTTGAAGGAGACGAAAAGAGAGAGAGAGAGAGAGAGAGAGAGAGAGAGAGGGAAGCGGGGATTTCTTTGGGCTTCTCTCGACACTCTATACTTATGCTTTCATATTATATGGGATTAATTTCTCATAAATAAAACAATTATTTCAATGCTCTTCAGAGATTTGTATGCCACGGCGCTAACACTTTTTCCGATTCGCGGAATGTTACCAGAGGAGAAAAAACATGGAAATGAAGTACACTCACACACGCACACACACACAAAACCAAGACACACACACCACACACACACACACACACCACACACACACACCACACACACAAAACACACACCACACACACAACAACACACACGCACACACACACACACACACACACACACACCACACATATATATGTATGTGTGTGTTTTATTTTTCTACAAGGTATTAGCTGATATTACGGCGAATATTTCAATATCATTTTCTACATCGTAAGTAAATGTAACACTTATACTACAGGATCCTACCCACACACTGATGAAAAAAAACTAGTCCGCTACATGAGGCAGTTCGAGTGTCGCTTTATACATTCAAAAATAAAAGCAATTACCCCTGTTGCTAATGGCTGCACTCCTTTCCCACCATTCCCTAGAATCTTGTTGCTTCAAGTTTATATCACTTTTTCTACTAGAAATACGAAACCTAGTCCCTTACTCTCCCCTTTAGTTACCCCAAAGTGATGAAGCAGATTTAGGCGTAATACCTTCTTGATCACCTTTAACAGTACGTGCTAAATAAACGTTACTGTAATGACTTCATTATCGAAGCAGGAAGCGTTGAGGTGATTACCGCCCGACAGGGAGGAGGGGAGGGGTGGGGAAAAAAGGAGAGAAACAGACAGCTCTCCGTATAATTAGGATTTATATATCTTTCGTGTTCTCATATAGATTATAAATACATGTGCTGGCACAAAACTTTTATATATATACAAAATACATATACGTATACTACATACATATATAATATATATATAAATATATATATATATATATATATATATATATATATATATATATATTACACACACACACACACACACCATACACACACACAAAACACATACATACACACAAAACAACACACACACACATATATATTAATATATATATATATATTATATATTTTATATATATAATATATATTATATATAAAATATATATATATATATATTTATTTATTTATTTATTTATATATATGGGTATGTTATATAAGTGGGTTATCTAGGGCTAGTTTAGGTTGAGTTATGGAGGGTTAGGTTAGGTTAGGTTATCGAAGATTAGGTGAGGTTAAATTATCGAGGGTTGGGTTTTCAAGATTTAGGTTAGTTTATCAAGGTTAGGCGAGGTTAGGTTATCGAGGGTTAGGTGTGGTTAGTAATCGAGGGTTAGGTGTGGTTAGTTATTGAAGGTTAGGTTAGGTTAGGTTGTTGAGGGTTAGGTTAGGTTAAGTTATCGAGGAATGGTTTAGGTTATCGAGGGTTAGGTTAGTTAGGTTATCGAGGGTTAGGTTAGGTTAATGAGAGTTGGGTTCGGATATCAAGGATTAGGTTAGATTATCGAGAGTTAAATGAGGTAATCGAGGGTTAGGCGAGGTTATCGAGCGTTAGGTTTATCATCATCATCATCATCATCATCATCATCATCACCATCATCATCATCATCATCATCATCAAGTGGCTAACGCCGCGGGGGCGTCCACCCTTCGCTCCAGTCACAAGGATCTCTCATGGTGAGTCTCCAGGCAGGCCCTCGGCCCTCTCTAACTCCTCACAACAGCTCTTGTCGAGCTGCCCAAGCCAAGATCTTCTAGGTCGTCCCATGGGCTTCCTCCACCCAGGATTGTCTCGCAAGAGACAACCTGATGGGCAGGGTCATCCACAGGGAAACAAGCTAGGTGCCCATATAGCTTGAGTTGGCGATCCCGAATTATGCAAGTAACAGGTCCCATGCCAGTCTCACGGTGCACCCGTCGCTTGAACACATGGTCCTGCCAACTGTACCCCGTGATCCGGCGAGGAGACTTGTTACAAAAGGCATTTGGACGAGACTCCCAAGTATTAGATAGCATCCAGGTTTCGCTTCCATAGAACAAAACAGGTAGTATCAAGGCACTGAAGACATTTGCATAGGTACCAACATCTCCAAGTGCTCTTGTTGATTGACTTCATGGCTTCTGCTAGCAGACTAATCCGTCTACTGACTTCTTGGTCTGACAGCCCAGAGATATGGACCACACTAGCAAGTACGCAAAGCTGTCTGTGACTTCAACGTCCTCTCCGCAAGCATGGATGGACGAACGGGATGGTACCAGATTGCCAGATGGCAGTCAAGACTGTGTGCAAGCCCCATGCCATAGGTTCACCCCAGCCTTTAGCAGGGATATCACATATGCCTGCAGCTTTCACACATTTCAACTTGGAAATTACCATCCTTACCTCTGTTTGGGTAGGAGGTTCCTCGCTGATGCACAGGTATTGTCATACCACTTGCATCCAAGCTAATTGTTGGAGGTTCCACCTGGTAAAACTGCTCAAAATACTTTCTCAGGGCTTGGTAAGCAGAGTGAAGTTCATTTACTAAAAAATGGCTTTCAACCTCCTCACCTAGATTCCTGATGAACCGTTCCTTGTCCTTCTCAGCAGTGTCCAAGCCATATGTACTAAAGAGTGACGCAAGTCCTGATTGCCATTCAGCCAAGCTATGTGTACACACTTCAGTGGCCTCTAATGTCTCCAAGAAGATGAAATTCTGCCTTGCCCTCGGGCATAGACTCCTGCACTGCTCCAAGAAGATGAAATTCTGCCTTGCCCTCGGGCAATGGACTCCTGGACTGCTTCAAGTGTTTCTCACTTGAAGAACTCTTACAGAGCAACTGGGTCCATCAGGTTTTCAGTTCTGTCAATCGATCAGAAACTGATGTGTTGAACCCACAGTACACTCCCCTCCCTCAATCTGTCCAAGTGAAATACCTTAGAGTGGCCATTGGGAGCGACATAGTGGACCCGTAGGCCCAGCCTATGGTCAGTGCCACAGAACTCAGCTCTCTGGTAAACCCTGCAATTCTGGAGGATCTTCCATTGCGTGCAAACAAGAATGTGGTCGATCTCCTTGGCCACTCTACCCGTATTGCTATACCATGTCCAGCGATGTGGGTTGGAGCACGTATGCTAGGAGCCAGAAATCCTCATTCTCTGGGACCTAGTAAAATCCTGGAGAAGGAGGCTGTTCTCGCTGCTGGGACCATAGCCAACTCAATCACAGCCAGATACCGTATTGAAGTTGCCCAGAGCAATGCAAATATCTTGCTGGGGGCAATTGTCTGCCATGGATGTGAGATTGGTATAAAATGCCTCTTTCACATCGAGTTTACAAACATCAGTAGGAGCAGCACAGCAATAAGAGACATGAAGCCAGTGCATGCTTCAGTCTCAATGCCATAGTATGCTCATCAACAGTGTTACCTCAACTACCGAGGGTACGGGAAATATCTA
>NC_051393.1:33856265-33858765 GCF_015228065.2 Penaeus monodon
ATACATAATAACTAATATATATAGTATATATATATTATATATATATATATATATATATATATATATATATATTATATACATATATATATACATAACTAATATAATATATATTTATTTATTTATTTATTTATATAAATATAACTAATATATATATAAGATATATATATATGCATATATAATATATATATATATATATATATATATAAACAAATATATATATATATATATATATATATATATATATATATATATATAATATACACATATATATATGTGTGTGTGTGTATATATATATATATATATATATATATATATATATATATATATATATATATATATATATATATATATATATTATGATGATGATGATGATGATGAAAAATAATGATAATAATAATAACAATAATTACTTTATTTTCTATTCACTTATTTCTTATTGAAAGTCACCTACTAGGCGACTATGATTGTGCCATCACTTAAAAGCCTCTACCGCAGCATCTATCCCGTTCAGGGGGATTTCCCTGACCTTCGTGGGGCAATAGTGACCGTAACTAGAGTGGTATTTCCTATAATTGTGATATTGCTGTAATAAGTGAGGGTCATTCCAAAACTACCTAACAGAGCTATAGTTCGTACACCGGTGCTAAGAGATATGCCCCTCTTCATTGGACTGGAAATGTACCACAATTTATCGTAAATATACAGACTATAGTGCTATGGGGAAGTTGAGCTCCGCCATCCTCACTATAGCCGCCACTTCTGTTCCAGTACACCACTCCCGCCTCTATAATAATCGCACGTAAGGCTTTTTGTCAGATACCTGCACTGTCAGTTACCACCCCCATAACTATCGCTACCAGTGGGAAACCCAGTCTTGTTTTTCTTCTATGTCATTGTAGATGATCTTATCAGTAACTGCAGCAAATTCTACATACAGGGGGAAATAGAGGATGGGAAAAAAACTATCGAATAGGTTAATGGATTGTGAAGCTATCTTATCGAACGACGAAACGACGCGCAAAACCTGGCAGGTAAGTCTGCTCGCGACCGCATCCCAACTCCAAGTCAAATTTTGTGTGACTGGTACTCAGTGCTTTCCACCCGTTTGAAATATCAAGGGGCTCAAGCGTGTCAATGTTCATTCTAGATGAGCTCTTAAGGCAAAAAGATGATATGCACAACTAATCACTGGATCTGCCTCCTTGTGGCCCAAAATCCGGGCAGTTGGCTTACTTGATTAGCGACTCTCCTGGATACATGGCTTATAGGCCCGGCCACACGTACAGCCCCTATGTCAAGACTTCTTGCCTCCTCTTGAGCATGGAAATAGCCGGTGCTCTTCCAGCCATGGCTTACGAATGGTACATTCCACCAAGAAAAATGATGCATGAACCCCTTCCTAAATGCCCATTGAGTCTAATCACCATCCAAGAGCGCTGTGCACTCTCTGCAAGTCATTCCCGTCACTCTGGCCATTAGTCAAAATTCCCATGACATATGCATATCACCCGGCTCCCAGCCTAGCTGGTCACATCACAGGGATCCAAGGGATTAAGAACACGTTAACTCTACAACCAACTTACGCGTAATGTACGATGTATCAAACGATAAGCATGAACACCATTAACTTTGCCATTTCTACCTTTCACCTCTGCAGGCGGTGTAGGGACCAGAGGCCCCAGGACGAAACCGGAGCCAAAACACCCACAGCCAATCGGGGGTCCGCGGGAAGGTAACAATCACTGTGTGGTACTGGCTGTCATATTAGGATTTCAGTGCTTCTCTAAGAAGCCGTCGGTGTAGTGAGATGCCGGCGGTTTTTCATTATTAGCACATGCGAGTTTGTGACGCTGACTTGCTTCTAATTGACACTCGCTTGTGTTCATTTCATATCCTTGGCTTGACCACTGCAATGTTTTAGAAGGCTTTAGTGTTTCAATGACCAAGTGTAAAATTGTAAATAGCTCTGTAACGTGATATTTCAAACAGCCTACGTAATTAGTTTATGTAGTATAACTTCAGTGGAATACACTGTTAAATGGGAATTCAGCAGTGAAGAGAAACGAATCTGGTTTAGTAATTTATTAGATTCTGTCCTCGATAGCATGCCTATATATTATGGCGATGTGAACTATGTAATATATCAGATTCTGTCCTTGATATATTTTATGGTGATGTGAACCATGTATTACATTATATTCCGTCCACCATAGTATTGCTATACTTCACGGTGATGTAAACTGCGTAATACATTAGATTCCGTCCTCAATAGTATGCCTGCACAATATCGTAATATGATCTTTGCACTAGAATTGACATATAATCTTCCTCACCGAGAAAATGGCGCAGAGGGTGAATATATCACAGAACGATAGAGGCAACAATTCTCATCTCGTTTAAGCAGTATTGCATATTATGCCTCCACTGAATGTCTTGTTGAGAATTCTTGGCCAAGTGAGTAAGTGTTTGTATTTATAAATATGCATCTATCAAAGCCTGC
>NC_051393.1:33863765-33874051 GCF_015228065.2 Penaeus monodon
GACTAATCCGTCTACTGACTTCTTGGTCTGACAGCCCAGAGATATGGACCACACTAGCAAGGTACGCAAAGCTGTCTGTGACTTCAACGTCCTCTCCGCAAGCATGGATGGACTGAACGGGATGGTACCAGATTGCCAGATGGCAGTCAAGACTGTGTGCAAGCCCCATGCCATAGGTTCACCCCCAGCCTTTAGCAGGGATATCACATATGCCTGCAGCTTTCACACATTTCAACTTGGAAATTACCATCCTTACCTCTGTTTGGGTAGGAGGTTCCTCGCTGATGCACAGGTATTGTCATACCACTTGCATCCAAGCTAATTGTTGGAGGGTCCACCTGGTAAAACTGCTCAAAATACTTTCTCAGGGCTTGATAGGCAGGGCGAAGGTCATTTACTAAAAAATGGCCTTCAACCTCTTCAGCAAGATTCCTGATGAACCGTTCCTTGTCCCTTCTCAGCAGTGTCCAAGCCATATGTACTAAAGAGTGACGCAAGTCCTGATTGCCATTCAGCCAAGCTATGTGACACACTTCAGTGGCCTCTAATGTCTCCAAGAAGATGAAATTCTGCCTTGCCCTCGGGCAATAGACTCCTGCACTGCTCCAAGAAGATGAAATTCTGCCTTGCCCTCGGGCAATGGACTCCTGCATTGCTTCAAGTGTTTTGCACTTGAAGAACTCTTACAGAGCAACTGGGGCCATCAGGTTTTCAAGTTCTGTCAATCGATCAGAAACTGATGTGTTGAACCCACAGTACACTCCCCCTCCCTCAATCTGTCCAAGTGAAATACCTTAGAGTGGCCATTGGAGCGACATAGTGGACCCGTAGGGCCCAGCCTATGGTCAGTGCCACAGAACTCAGCTCTCTGGTAAACCCTGCAATTCTGGAGGATCTTCCATTGCGTGCAAACAAGAATGTGGTCGATCTCCTTGGCCACTCTACCCGTATTGCTATACCATGTCCAGCGATGTGGGTTGGAGCACGTATGCTAGGAGCCAGAAATCCTCATTCTCTGGGACCTAGTAAAATCCTGGAGAAGGAGGCTGTTCTCGCTGCTGGGACCATAGCCAACTCAATCACAGCCAGATACCGTATTGAAGTTGCCCAGAGCAATGCAAATATCTTGCTGGGGGCAATTGTCTGCCATGGATGTGAGATTGGTATAAAATGCCTCTTTCACATCGAGTTTACAAACATCAGTAGGAGCATGCACAGCAATAAGAGACATGAAGCCAAGTGCATGCTTCAGTCTCAATGCCATAGTATGCTCATCAACCAGTGTTACCTCAACTACCGAGGGTCAGCTGGAGATAGCTATGGCTACTCCCTGGAGGTGATGACCATCACCGCGGCCAGACCAGTAGTAGGTGTACCCATCCATACTGATTGTGCCACTGCCAGGTCTTCTCACCTCCGAGAGGGTAGCCACCTCAACTTCCAACTGCTCCAATTCCCTCAATAGCAGAGGTAAACACTCGTCCTGCCGGAAGGACTGAATGTTCCAAATGCTTACCCAGTAAGCAGTCGCTCCAGGTGTATGCCACCTCTGCCACCCCTGCCACGCTGCCCCGAATAAAGAGAGTCGGCAGTCGGTGTGTGCCACCATCTGCCAGTGGGGTTCCCTAGGGCTTTGCCCCAAAGGCCTCATGGTAGGTTGGTGCTGCCGGGTGCCGGCGGGACAAATAACTCTCGTTCCCATCATGTGCCCCGACGGGACTCACAGCCCGCCTTGTTTGCAGGGTGGGAGGGACAGCAACCCTTCCCCAGCATTTGTGTCATTTCTGGTGAGTTATATGGGGGGAGGAAGGCTGGTAACGGCCACCTCCTCCGAGCTGCCCACTATCCCCAGGGTGGCTGAGGGGCAGGAGTTGGGACGGAGCCATGGCCCACCGGCGTGTGGACACATACCTCTGGAGCCTCCTGCTGCTCCGAGACCCAATTTAGCCTGGGACCGCAAGGTTCCCAGTATCCATGGATGGCCATGAGGAGGCACTGCAGAATTCTCGATGATGATGAGGCTGTGAAATGGCAGGGGAGGCTTATGCAGAGGGCTCCCTTTTTCGCACTATGCTACCCAGCGATGGCCGCTGCAAGCGAGTAGGCATGCAAGCACTGTCTAAGCTACCACGCCATCGCTTCACATCACCCTGAGCATGAAGCACCCGCCCATATATATATCATATATATATATATATATATATATATATATATATATATATATATATTCATTCATACATATATACAAACATACAAACACACGCACATACACACACACATATACATATGCATATATACACACACAGACACACATACACACACATGTAAAATATATTTGTATATATATGTATGTATATATATATATATATATATATATATATATATATATATATATATATATGTATATGTATATATGTATGTATATATATATGTGTATGCGGAAGGCAACGGCAAACCACCGCTCTAAATTGCCAAGAAAATCATGGAAATCCATGATCGCCAACGTCCTTGTGGGACAGGGCACTTGAAAAAAAAATATATATATATATGTATATATATATATATATATATATATATATAAAATATTATATATATATATGTATGTATGGGTGTGTGTGTGTAAAAGGCTATCATCCTTAGTACAATGGTAACAGAGGGTAATTATTCTTGTTAACGGCTTGCCTCTTTATTTCTGGGAGTTGACACCACGCAGTATAAGAAACACGACATGTTTAGTTATACAGGTTATCGGGCCGCGCGGAGGTCACGGTCAGCCCACCCGGAGGGAGGCGAGGGCTGACCTTAGCGCGGTGGTAGCTTAGCACGAACTCCCCAAGGCCTAGGTCATTCTCGGTATAAGTAGTGACCGTTCCAGCTGGAGGAGCGGTAGCAGCAGCTGCAGGAAACATTGGGGGGAGCGAGGTGAGGTCACTGGCTCTGTCTGCTACACTGATTGCTCCACGTGGGAAAACGCCAGTGGTTCACTGGTACCCAAAATAGAATTATCCACATCCTGTAGAATTATCCACATCCTATATTGCTCGGCCACCTACTCGCGCCTCGCCCTCGAGGCGCCTTCAAGGGTGACCTAACTTGGCTGGTCGTCTCGTTCTCGTGCGTCGTCCTGGTTCAACTTTGTGGCTGCTCGTCCATGTTGTCCTCATCCTCCTGGTCCCTGGTGTAATCTGCTCGTCCTCGATGTCCACACGTCCTCGAAAGTCTCGCACAGGTCCTTCTCGCGTCCACACGTCCTCGTAATCTTCGTCCGGATCTACGGGCGTCGGGCGGGGGCGGCTTCTCGGGGCGGCTTATACCTGCGCTACGAGCTCCTGGAGTTGCCCGGGATCTGCAGGCGTCCGCCAGGCGTCGCCTATGCACAGCATTCTGGGGCGACTGGTACCTTTCGGCAAAGGTGCTGGTTTGCTGGATCTACGGGGAGTCTGGCAGGCACGCCCGCCCACTACACTGGGACGGCTTAACACCTTTTCTGACGAAAATCTCGGTCCGCAGGCCCATGGCGATCTTCGATGGGCGTCCTTCCCACGGCATCCCAAGGTGACCGGAACTGTAGCAGGTTCTCCTTCGGTGCCGTGCCGGTCCGACTGCAATATATATTCGGGGCCAGATCATACACGTAAGGGCCAGAGTAAGAGAAAAAGAAAGGCAACAGAGAAGAGGGGTGTTATCTACCCCTAGCCGGTTATTTATGAAATTTTTCGGTTTTTAAAGTTGGTTTTTAAAAATTTTTTTCGTCTTTTTTTTTTTTTTGTGTTTTACTTTTACAAAGATAAAGAAGAAAATAGAAGAGGAGACGTCAGTAGCGGTCCGCGAAGACCTGAAATTGAACTACCCACCGTCTCTGATAGATATGAAATAGATAAGGGAACGACATCGGCAATCCGCGAAGATCTATTTGAACCATAGTCGTCACACAGATAAGAATAAAATGTAATTGTACATTATGTACGAAAACCCCTTGTCACGACAGACAAAATTGGGGGGCTAAAGAGATACATAATAAATCTTTACGCCCGGGACTAAGACAGCACCAGCCTTATTAATGAAAAAGGGTCATTTTCTTTTGTCCTGTGTGTGTGAGTGAGGTGAGGGTGTATGTGTATGCGTGTGTGAGTGACAGCTAGCGTTAAAGAAGGGAAAGCGAGAGTGACCTCACACAGAGAATGAATCACAAACACGAATATTAACGTTCACTATAACAAAACTGAAGTAAATTAGCAATGCTAGCTATTTAAGATTATTTCAACTACCACATTGAATTCAACATATAATGATATGCGACAGAATGTACTCATGAATGAATGGTGACATGAAAAAAATATTCGCCAATTTTTTATCAAGCAAATCTTCTCGGGTCAGAATGTGAACTGCCGAGGTACATGTCTAGCTTTTGCACGTCAGACTTCAATAAAACTCAATAACGGGGGGATCCTATACCCAAATGCTGTATATGACTGAAGCGACTCGAGCCAGGAATATGATAAACCTGCTCTCTTCTGCGTATCTGTGTGACGGGCGCTCGCAAAATTCCCTAAGGATATATAAAATTCATGAATCACACAAACGTTGGGGGGGACCCAAAACATGCAAGCGATTGAGGAGGGTTGAGAAAGGTGTGATTAATAAGCGAATAATGATTCTAGCTTAACCCTAGTCCTACATTAATTAATGGACATAACCGCGGGTCACACCGACCAAGGGAGCCGAATGAGCGAATAACTTCGGTTTTTTGTACCTACTCTCGAACGACGGGCGCAGATCTATTAGGGGTTTACGCACCCCGGAGCAATATCGGGCAAACCTGTCACTATGATATGGGGGAAGATCCTACGCTATATCCAAATAATCAATTTCGTTACCTGCTTCCCCTCTAGCGCCGATAGAACGTGTCACCAAAAGCAATGTAAATGATGTTTGCTCCCAAATTACAGGGAACCAGCGGTCATGTGACCCTACCCAGCCGCCACCGCCGGGAAAGAGAAAGTGAGGTCAGGGCAAGACAGGAAAATAACCTTTTTCTAATCCAAGTGACCGCAAAAGAAAAAAAGGGACGGTCAGGCGGGGGCGAGGGGTTTGGAACGAGATAAAATGAAATGGTATTTGTGATAAGATAAAATCACGAACGTGTTAAATTCGTTGCAGATGAAACAATATAATCTCTAAAAACGAGAGAAATAATTAAATTTCTTTTAAATAACGAACGATATTCATGTTTATTGATCACATACTCGATCGCACGGAAATGCGATCTGAGGCGGAAGAATAGTGGAGAACGTGCCATTAGCTGTGATTAGCACCTTTTAACCCAACAAAAAAACAACGGCTTAACACATGGGAGAAGAAGGGAAAAGAAGAAAAGGGGCCCCAACGTGTACTTATGTGTTTTTTCTTAGCCATGTCTTGAAGCGGTCGAGCGGATTTTCTTCGAAGATTTGCGTTCATGTTGCGAGCCGGGAGGACGCAGCGCCACCCTGCCACCAGCTTGTAAAAGGCTATGCGTACTCTAGTACAGTGGCTGACAGGCTGAAAACCACGTAAAGGGGTGAACACACGCTACGACGACGCTACGACTTGTCTAAAGGGGTTAAGAGCGCCGAGCGGAGGTCACGGTCAGCCCGCCCGGAGGGAGGCGAGGGCTGACCTTAGCGCGGTAGTAGCTGGCTACGAACTCCCCGAGGCCTAGGTCATTCTCGGTTTAAAAAAAAGTATGACGTCCAGTGGAGGAGCGTACAGCAGCCTGCAGGAACATTGAGGGGAGCGAGGTGAGGTCACTGGCTCCGTCTGCTACACTGATTGCTCCACGTGGAAAACAGCCACGTGGTCCACTGGTACCCGAAATAGAATTATCCACATCCTGTAGAATTATCCACATCCTATAGTGTGTGTGTGTGTGTGTGTGTGTGCGTGTGTGTGTGTGTGCGTGTGTGTGTGTGTGTGTTGGTGGTGTTTTGGTGTGTGTGTGTGTGTGTGTGGGGTGTTTGTTTCTGTGTATATATATATATAATATATATATAATATATATTTTATATATATAATATATATATATATGCATACATTTATTTGTGCATGTTATGCATACCATCCACCTTAATATATATATATATATATATTATATTATATATATATATATATATAATATATATATATATATATATATATATATATACATATATTATATATATATATATATATATATTATATATTTTATATATGTATATATATGTATGTATACTTTATATGTATTATTTACATTTATAACATATATACCACACACACACACACACACACACACACACACACACACAAACACAACACACACAAAACACACATACACACACACACTCACACACACACACACACAAAACAAAACACATATATATTATAATATATATATATATTATATAATATATATATTATTATATATATATATATATATATATATTTAAGGTGTGTGTGTGTATGCATAGTGTGTATGCATGTGTATGTGTATGTGTATGTGTGTATGCATAGATAGGTTTGGTTAGGTTAAGGACACGCCAAGGAAGAGGTTTTCTGGTGTTAGGTTATATTAGGTTAGGTTTTCAAGATGTATGTTAGGGATGAGGGTCCGGGATTAGGTTAGGTTAAGGACATGCTGAAGAGATTGGGATACGGGAGTAGGTTAGTTTAGGTAGGGACAAGCGAAGAGAATGCGGGTACAGGGCTTGGTTAGGTTAGAGAACAAGACGAGAGAGAGGGGTCTGAGCTTAGATTAGATTAGGCTGAGGGTACGGGGTTACATTAGGTTAGGTTTGGTTAGGTGGGCTAGGGAACACCCGGAGGGTACGGGGTCCGGGGGCGATGCCACCAATACGGAGTTACGTAGGCATACAATGTCAGCATGGTTAACCGGATTGGACGAATGGAAAGAGCTCCAAATTCATGGTAAATAGCTTGATTTTTTATTCTTTAAACAAAGCATAGGATTTATTAACTCCTATCTGAAATGCACACCATTTTGTTTTTCTTTTTTAATTAGAACATTCCTTTTTCGACCATTTTTCTCGCTCTCACACTCTATTGGAAGGATGCCAGTTTTTTTGAAGACGTTAAATGATTCACGTCTTTTTCGCATACTGCATCGGGAGTTTTCAATTTAATTTTGGATAGTCTTACCAGGTCCAATTATCCTCGGTTTGTATGCCCGTATAATGCGGCTGTTGCCATTTATAAATTTTGCAGGCGTTGTTATCATTTGGCAAATTGTTTTTATTGCCAATTGTCACTTACCAATATATTTTTTGTCTAAACAATTTGTTAAGCACATTTGTATATATTTGCATTTCGTCCCTTGTCCATCTTTCACTTCCATTTCATATTTATCACTATCAAAACTGCCGATGTTATTTTCATAGCGAATATTATCAGAAGAGCATCCGTGTTATATTCATTTAATCTGTTGTTTTACTTTTTACTCTCCCTCACTCCCTCCCTCTCATTCTCTCTCTTTTTTTTCTCTCCCTCCCCCCTCCTCTCTCTCTCTCTCTCTTTCTTCCTTTCCCTCCTCCCCATTCACTCTTGCTCTCTCTCGTTTCATTCTCTATTCCTTTCCCTCCCTCCCTCCCTCCTCCCTACTCTCTCTCTCTCTCTAATCAGTAATTGCACTAACATCGTCATCCCGACTATATAAAATAAGAAATTCTCACACGTTGTTTCCTCGTAGTATTTTCGCATCAGAGTTGTTGACACTGGCTAGCTTCGTTACTTGATCGTTTGTGTGTGTACATTTCTGTTAATTTGCCACCAAAGCCTTCGATTCCAAATGAGTAGAAATCTCATCTAATTTACATGAGGCAATTTCGAGAGAGAGAGAGAGAGAGAGAGAGAGAGAGAGAGAGAGAGAGAGAGAGAGAGAGAGAGAGAGAGAGAGAGAGAGAGAGAGAGAGAGAGGGGGTGAAGATGGGAGAAGGAACGAATGGGAGAAGGGTAGATGAAAAGCGTCATAGAGGAATTGAGAGGAAAGGTGATCAAGTAGGAAAGAGAAAGAGAAAACGAGAGAGAAAGAGAGAGAGAGAGAGAGAGAGAGAAATAAGGAGAAAAAAAGGACAGAAAGAGAGAGAGAGAGAGAGAGAGAGAGAGAGAGAGAGAGAGAGAATTACATAGATGGATATATATATATATATATATATATATATATATATATATATATATATATATATATATAAAATGTGTGTGTATATTATATATATATATATATATATTATAAAATATATATATAATGTGTGTGTGTGTTTTATTATATTTTATATATATTATATATATATATATTATATATATTATATTTGTGTGTGTGTGTGTGTGTGTGTGTGTGGTGTGTTTTGTGTGTGTGTGTATACGTATATATATAATATATTAGATATATTATATTATATATATCTTATGTCTATATAATATACCTATATTTTAAATTATTTTAATTATATATATTTTTATATTAGTATATATATTATTATATATATACACACACAAACAAACACACACACACACCCCACACACACACAACACACACACACACACACACACACACACACACCACACATTTATATATATTATATATATAATATAAAATATATATATATATATATATTATATACTTATATAAAATTAAGCAAACGTTTCAAAGACGACCGTCTTCATCCTCAGTGCTACAGAGAAGGAACAAAAACAAAATAAATATATCGGAGCCAGACCAGACAAGAAATAACAGTTCAAAGTTTTTAAAAAATTGAAATAATTGAAACAAAAAGAAAAATGGATGGAACAATAGAGAAAAACGTATGTACAAACTAAAAGACCGAAAAAAAAACATACCCTAAACAACTAAACAAGTAATTTCGGTCACGTAATTACCGAAAATAATTGTGTGGCTGTTGAGATGTTTAACGCGGGTTTTCTCTTGTGAATAAACAAAGATTCCGAGTTAGGAGGTCGAGTCTGTTGCATTTTTAAACTAAAAATTTAAAATCACTGTGAGTGTAGGGGGGGTGTTTGTGTGTGAATTTTTGACGTATTGGGAAAAACCCGGTTTGCCAGAGGAGGCCTTTTTCTTGGACTTCCTCATATGTTCGAGAATTTGTTTGAACCAACATTTTGTTGCCCCAATATCCCTATTTTAAACGCTGGGACAATTAAAAATATGCTTTTTTGGCAAAAGTGGAGCAAAAGACTCTCTCTTTTTTAAAAAAGGTTTGTAGTAGGGTTATTCGTGAAAAACATTTTAAATTTTTTATCGGGGGGAACTAATTTTTAAGTACTCACGTAATTGTTTTCGCGCATAACTTAATCGTCCGAATGGGGAAAAATTTTTTTATTTGGTTTGCTTTAGGGCTTAGGTTTTTGTAAACATAGGTACAGGCGCCGTTTTTTTTTGGTGAAGGGGTTCAAAAAGGGAAAATTGGTTTTCTTTTTGAAAATTTGGTAAACTTAAAGTTGCGGTGTTGGTCATTAAGGGATGATAGGACAGTGTACATGTGATGGGGGTTTGAACACATGAACAATATCGTTATGTTGTTTTTGTAAAAAAAGGTTGGTTAAAGTTACCCAGAGTGCCACTGAGATAGAGAAAAAAGGGCTTGCCTCTGTAGGCATAAAAAAAAAGAGTAGGAAGCAATATAGTTAAATCGCAGCGGCCTTAATTAACCGGGAAATAAACCCCCCTCAGCAGAACACCACTCTGAGGTCCCCTCCCTGTTTACCTGCGGCCAAAAAAAGTGACCGTAAATCATCAAAAGCGATCTCCCAGTATCCTGTATTACTACCGTTTTAGAAAGATTATTTTTTAAAAAAAAAACATGGGCCCCTTTTTTCCTTTCATATGTCTAATGGATTTTTTACTTTTTTTTATACATCTTTTACGTGTTTTGGTAATTTTTTACCTATTTTTTAAATTCATTTTGCGCCTGTGCGTTTGCCACCGGGGGATTGCAGGGCCCCACAATGACATTTTCGAGAAACACCCCTGAGTAATGTTTTTTTTGGTGCGCGTCGATTCCGGGTCATTTTTTAAAACCATATTGTGGGGATACGGGCAAAAACATTAGTCTCTATCACTCCGTATTTGAACGATCAAGGCCCCAATGGTGAAAAAAGGTGATTAGAAAAACCCAAACAATTTTTGACCATAGACGGAAAAAAGAAACGTTCGGGGTTTCGCGATAAAAAGGTACGTGGTTTTATCCGGGGGTCCCAAAGGGGGGCAAAAAACCCGGGGGGGGGGGCCCCCCTTGGTT
>NC_051393.1:33874151-33886783 GCF_015228065.2 Penaeus monodon
TGGGGTATTCGGCTAAGCTGTCTGTAGGATGAACCACAACAGTAAATTAAAACTTGTTCTTTTTTTCCCTGCTCATCCAGAATCTCAGCTATTGTACTGCAGTCAGACAAGAAACAATGCAAAATTATTAAGTATCTGGGGCATTCGTTTCGATCCCTGGGATATATATACATATACATATACATTATATATATATATATATATATATATATATATATATATATATATATATATGTATATACATATACATATATATATATATCCTCATATATATTAACACACACACACATATATTTGTATATATCATCATAATCAAGGGGCTAACGCCGACGGGAGCGCATGGCCGCATCCACCCTTCGTTTCCAGCCACGAGGGTCCTCCATGGCGAGTCTCCAGGCAGGCCCTCGGCCCATCTCTAATTCCTCATAACAGGTTTCGTCGAGCTGCCCATGCCATGACCTTCTGGGTCGTCCTACGGGCCTCCTCCACCCAGGATTGTCTCACATTTACACAACCTGATGGGTAGGATCATCCACAGGGAAGCGAGCTAAGTGTCCATATAGCCTAAGTTGGCGATCCCGAATTATGCAAGTAACAGGTAACATGTCAGTTTCATAGTGTAGCAGTCGGTTGGACACATGGTCCTACCAACTGTACCCCATGATCTGGCAAAGAGACTTGTTACAAAAGGCCTCAAGACAAGACTCCAAGACACTAGATAGCATCCAGGCTTCGCTTCCACAGAGCAAAACTGGCAGTATCAAGGCCTTGAAGACACGTAGCTTAGTACCTCTGCATGGGTACCGACATCTCCAAATGCTCTTGTTGATCGAGTTCATGGCTCCTGTTGCCAGACCATTCCTTCCGCTGACTTCTTGGTCTGACAGCCCAAAATATGGAATACGCTACCAAGGTATACAAAGCTCTCAGTGACTTCAGTGTCCTCACCGCAAGCATGGATTGACTGAACGGCTACCCTAGCAGGCTCCAAAGTCCTGAATCTTGGTCTTGGTCCGGGAAAACCTCTAGGCCTAAGGGCTTTGCCTCATTGCTAAATGCATCAAGAGCCGCCAACACTGACTCCAGGGACTCAGATAGGATAGCAACATCATTTGTAAAGTCAAGGTCTGAGACCTTGATATTGCCCAGAGTTGCTCCACACTGACTTTGGGTGGTAGCTCTGCCCATTATTCAGTGCATGCAGGTGTTGAAATGTGTTGTGCAAGGGCACAACCTTGCCAAACCCCTGAATTAACAGGAAAGAAGTTTGACAGGCCCCCACCACACTTTACAGCACTTTCAATACCGGCATATTGGCTTGCTATTAGGCCAATAATATATGCTGGAACTCCCCTGAGTCTCAGGATCTCCCATAGCGATTCTCGATGCATAAAGACAAACGCCTTCTTGAGATCGACGTAGGCTGCAAGTAACCCACGACCAAACTCACGATGGTGTTCTACAATTACTCAAAGCGCTAATATTCATTCTATTGTTTACTTGCCAGGAGTGAATCCAGACTGCTCTGGTCTCTGGTGCCTTAGTAGGTGGTCGCAGATCTGTTTCAGAAGAATGTGGGCAAAAACTTTGTCTGGTATGTTGAGCAGTGTAATGTCACGGTAGTTGCTACAGTCCCAACGATCCCCTTTCCCCTTCCTGAGAGAGATGACCATGCCCCTCAACAGGTCAGGGAGAATGGTACCAGACTGCCAGATGGCAGTCAAATCTGCATGCAAGCCCCAAGCCACAGGTTCCCCCCTGGCCTTTAGAAGTTCAGCAGGGATATCACATATGCCTGCAGCATTCCCAGACTTTAGTTTGGAAATCGCCAATCCAACCTCTGTTAGGGTAGGAGGTTCCTCACAGATGGGGGGGTCCAGCACCGGTATTGTGATATCGCTTGTATCCAAGCTAACTGTTGGAGGGTCTACCAGGTACAAATAGTCAAAATACTCAGCCAAACGTTCACAAACCACAACATGATCGGAGATGATCTGTCCATCCACTGAGCGGACTGCAGTCATCTGGGAGGGGGGGGCTTAGAGTTCAGCTTTCTCAGGGATTGGTAGGCAGTGTGAAGGTCATATACCAAGAAATGGCCTTCAACCTCCTCAGCAAGATTCCTGATCAAACTGTTCCTTGTCCCTATTCAGCAGTGTCCAAGCATATGCACCAAAGAGTGATGTAAGATCTGATTGCTATTCAGCCGAGCCATGCGACACACTTTAGTGGCCTCCAGTGTCTCCAAGGAGATGGAATTCTGCCTTAATCTTGGGCGTACATCAATTGACTCCTGCACAGCTTCAAGTGTTTCTTGAAGAATTCCCATAGAGCAACTGGGTCTGTCAGTTTATCAAGTTCTGTGAATCGATCAGAGACTGCCATGGAGAACCTATGGAAAACACTCCCCCTCCCTCAGTCTGTCCAAGTGAAACACCTTAGAGTGGCCACTCTAAGGGTGGACCCGTAGGATAGCCACAACCAGCCTATGATCAGAGCCACAGAACTTGGCACTCGGTAAACTCTACAGTTCTGGTGGATGTGGTCGATCTCCTTGGCCACTGTACCCATATCGCTATACTATGTTGCAGTGCAGGTACCAGGAACCAGAGATCTTCATTCTCTGGACCTGGCAAAGTCCTGGAGAAGGAGGCTATTCTCGCTGCTGGGATCAGCTCCCAAGCCATGGGGATGGATAGACATCTCATAGCCAGCTCGATCACAGCCGGATACCACATTGAAGTTGCCAAGGACAATGCTAATATCTTGCTGGGGGCAAATGTGTGCCACGGATGAGTTTGGCACAGAATTCATCTTTCACATCGAGTTTGCAAAACATCAGTAGGAGCCTATCCAGCAATAAGAGACATGAAACCAAAGCATGCTTCACTCTCATTGCCATAATACACTCATCAACTGATGTTACCTCAACTACTGAGGGCTGAAGTTGGCTGGAAATGACTATGGCTACTCCCTGGAGGTGAACACCATCACTACAGCCCGACCAGTAGTACCCACCCATACTGATCGTACCGCTAAGAGGTCTTCTCACCTCCGAGAGGGCAGCCACCTCAACCCCTAATCACTCCAGTTCCCTTGATAGCAGAGGTAACCGCTCATCCTGCTGCAAGGACCAGATGTTCCAGTCGCCTACACAGATAGCTCGCCTGAAGTTAAGCCTCAGGTGGTTACTACAGGTGCATGCCACCTCTGCCACTCCCACCGACGCTGCTGTTGTTCTCGTCGTACATAGACGTAGCGCGAGGATATCCATCTCCCCTGCACCATGTCTAGCGGGCCTTCCTCTTGGAGGGGCGGCAGCTGGCTGACCTCCCTCATCCACCTTATTTTATCGACGGAAGTCGTGTCCTCCGGAAAGGCCAGTTTAATGTACCTCTCCCGGGGGGCGATGGGTTCGCGCTTTTGGGTCATCCCGTTTGCTTTCTCGGTCAGGTTACTGGTGTCATTCGGCATGTTTTCACTTTCTTCCTTCTGGTCTGAACGAGTTGGAATCCCTCGTTATCAGCATCAGGGTCGGCAGTCGAATACACATCGTTCATATCCCTATGTTCAGTGGAATCAATCCCTCCCATAGAGTGGAGGGTTGAGGGGGTGGTAGTTGGCACTGGCACTGAGGGGGCATCGAGCACATCCCCACCCTCATCCATGGTAGGACAGTGAGGGGGTGGTTGTCCCGTCCGCTTCTTGGGTGATTAATTTCCTGCGGTCGGGCGCGGGGAGGGTGCGAGCGCCAGGTCAAGTGCTGTCACACATACATTCACCAGGTCTCGCCAACGGTCGTTGGTACAGCACCCTGTTACCTTAGCACCACACTCAGTATTCGTAATTTTTACTAAGCACTGTTTTTTCTAGAGTCCCTGACCATAATATCCGACACAATTTGGTGTATGTACACACACACACACACACACCATGCACACTCTGGTATAAGCCGAACGTCGGGTTTTATTCCCGTAGAGTTTTTTACGTTTCATAAATTACTTTCTTTGATATCTGCAGGTTCCAATTGACATCCAGTGCTATCCATTATCCCCCCCCCCCTTCAACCCCCGGTTCCCCACGCATGCCCCAAGATCGTTGGGTAGAGGAAAAATATAAAAAATCTGATTTAGGAACTTAGTCTCTGCGAGGGTGCATCGCTCTCGGTAACAATTACCCAAGGGTTTAAATTCTAGAGGGCAGTCTTGCAGCCATTTCCTTTCATGATAACATAGAAAAGCGTTAGCATAACTAGGGCCAATGGGAGAACCCATCAATCTGTGTACAAAGGACTATCGAAGCCATCCATTACCATAAACTGAAGAATCTAGGCATAGATCTTGACAAAAAAAGTGGATGCTAATAGGGTGATCTTTAATTTTTCAAATAGAGTCCTGACTAAAAGAAAGGGAAGCACTATCATTAGGCTTGGATTTCTGCCTCCGACCTAAAAAAAAAAAGGGCTTTGTAATTTTTTTTTATCCCTTTTGAAAGAATTTGTCATACATAAGAGCTGTATGATTTATAAAGACACTTTTAATTAAATTTTTGGGAAAATAGCCTTTATGGCTACCAGTATCTATGTACAACAAAACCGGGAAACTTATTCATCTAATTTCACTGAACAAGTCACTAACAGTCTTCCAAATCTTAAGTCAGACGAACATATTGTTATTACAAAACCTGATAAAGGAAGGAGCATTGTGTTATTGAATAGAACTGATTATATTGACAAACTCTCTTCTATACTTAAATGTCAACCTGGTCACCCACTTGTTAAAACTAGAGGACAAGCTAAACAGAATTATACTACCTTTAAAAATAATTTTTGATGAAACCATATATCATTCTATCTTTTCAGCTGGTTTTAGTGCTGGTTTTATGTATGGTTTCCTAAAATTACAGAAACCAGGTTTACCCCTTAGACCAATTATTTCAACTACCACACTGAATTCGACATTTAATGATATGCGACAGAATATACGCATTAATAAATGGTGACGTGAAAAAAATATTCTAAAACTTTTTAGCGGTGTCAGAAATTCTAAACTGCCGAGGTAGCCATGTCTAGCTATGCATGTTAGAATTCATCAACGGGGGTTCCTATACCCAAAATGTTGTACAATGAAGTGAACCGAGCCAGGAAAATCTCTAAATAACCTGCTCTTTTCTGTGTATCTATGATGGGAGCTCGTGACATTCCCTACGGTATCTATCTACAGGAATCACATGATCACTTGGGAATTACCCAAAACATGCAAGCAACATCTAGAGGGTGAGAAGGGTGTGGTTAATAACGAATAATGATTCTAGCTTAACCCTAGTCCTACATTAATGAATGGACGTAACTGCTGGTCACACCGACTCAAAGTTGCCGATCGAACGAATAACTTTGGTTTTACTTGTACTTACTATACTATCGAACGTTGGAGCGGAGATCTATTAGGCGATTTACGCAACTCCAGGGTATATCAGGCAATCTGTGCACTTTGATATGGGGGGAGATCCTAAACTATATTCAAAATAATAAATTTATATAAAATCCTGTTACAAGCTCCATTTTAGCACCGATAGAACATGTCACCAATGAGCAATGTAACGGAAAGGGAGAAAGTGCGGTCAGGTTGGGCGAGGGGTGGAAAGAATGAAATGGAATGATATTCATGATCAGATAAAATCACGAACGCATTAAATTTGTTGCAGTTAAAATCTCTAATAACAAGAGAAACTATCAACTACTTAACTAATGAACGATATTCATGTTTGTTGACCATTCATGTTTGTTCACATGGTAACTGTGATCTGAGGTCACAAGAATAGTGTGAGAAGGTGCCATTTGCTGTCACTTAGCATTTTACCCAGCAAAACTGACGGCTTAACACATTTATGGGAGAAGAAGGAAGGGAAAAGAAATAAGCGGCCCAAGACATGTACTTATGTGGCTTGTAGACATGTCTTCGGGAGCGGTCCGAGCGTTTTTTTTTCGGAGGTTGTGCGTTCGTGTTGCGAGCCCAAAGGACGCAACGACTCCGCTGCCACCAGTTTGTAAGAGTCTCAGTGGTTTAGCAGAGGTAGTGATATTGGTATTACAGCTTGACTCTTTATTGATAAGAGTACAATATAGTATGGGAACACACGAGACGATGTTTTATGGTAAAACGTGAGCGCAGTGCAGGGCCGACCTGCCTGAGGGTGAAGGCTGGTCTGACCTTACCAACTCAGGCACTGAGCACGAACTGTCTGAGCAAGGTCCCAGCTGCCGGAAGTGTCTGAAGCAGCTGGAGTAAGTATGGGAGGAGTGAGGTGAGGCGCAGGATGTGAACGAGAGCTACTTGCGGGACATAAGCGGGTCTATGTACGACGAGAACAACAATATGTGGCCCTAATGATTAATGGCACTTTTGCGGGGATCTCTCTGCAGAACAAAGACGACTTTCAGCCTAAAAAGAAAAAATACGGGGAATACCTGGTTACCAGGTTTCCGAAGGAGGCGGATGCTGAGGAAGCACTGCATCTTCCGAGTGTTTTTAAAGTCCGGAGGATCTATAAGGACGGACAGCCCTTGAACAGGCTCATCATTGTATGGAGCGGTGAACAGCCACCACCTAAAGAGTACCAATTCTTTGGAAGATACATAGAGACGAGCTCCATTCGACCATGGTGCTCAGAGATTGTAGTCTGCTACAAGTGTCAAGGTTATGGCCACGAAGCTAAATATTGCAGGAAGGACACAGCATGTGCTGTCTGTGCAGGAGCTCACCAGGCAAAGGACTGCCCTGCAAGAAACTACGGAAAGGACAACGACAACGAGGACGCCGCCACCATCGTGAAGAGGTGCGTCAGGTGCAGAGCGGAAGGTGTGACGACCTGGCACCGTAACTGCCCCCACAAACCGCCACGAGCACCCCCCCCACCTGCCCCGACCGTACCCATCGACCGCGGAGTGGCGATACCCAGCCCAGCCACACACACCCACCCAGGGCTGCATGACGTCACCAACCCACAGGAATTCCCGCAACTGCCAGGGGGATTCCCCATCCTAGGAAACAGTGCCACAGGAGAAACCATTGGTGAAAAAGACATGGATACGGCCGAGGAAATAAGAAGCATCAGGCAAGAGATTGCTAAAATGAAAAAAAGCACCAGGCAAGAGATTGCTGAATTGAAAAAAATGATAATGGAGAACAAAAGTGATCGTGTAGACAGGGAAAATGTGCGTTCTGATGATGTTGGTGATGTTGAAAATACGAATGAGGTCTCTGATATTATTATTACGCACGACAAAAGTGAGCGTGTAGACAGGGAAAATGTGCGTTCTGATGATGTTAGTGATGTTAAAATTACGAATGAGGTCTCTGAAATTATTATTACGCATGTGCGTTCTGATGATGTTAGTGATGTTGAAAATACGAATGAGGTCATCTGAAAACAGTGACGACAGTGACCGTAAAAATGACGCTGACGAAGATGCGAAGGAAACGGCCGATCTGTGGGACATCACTCAGAAAATGTTATCAGGTACGGATTATGCGTTTAGTATCAATACGCGGAAAGCGCGCAAACAGATAAATAAAGAAGATTCAACACAGATACGTAATGCAGTACAAGAAATATGCAGACTAAAGAGTTTCATCAAACAGAAATTTGACCAATCAGTTAAACATAGGGTGTGATGGGGGACAAGAAAACAATTACTTTTCTTTCATGGAATATACGTGGTGTCAACCGTAGAATTAATGACTTGCTTTACTATATTCATAACAATAATGTCGACGTTATCTGTTTACAAGAGCCCTTCACATCAGCCACTAGAATTAGAGGCTACCACTCCTGTACGAACACAGGAATGACAGGCCTATTGACTTATGTCAGTGACACCATACCACATAAGTTGGTGCAGAAATCTAATGACAATAATGGGCAGTATCAGCATTTACATATTCGAACAGCCTCCAGGTTTTTCTCTCTATACAATGTATACACAAGGTGTAGAAAGTTTCAGACTGATTCACTGCCCAACTTTCAGAATCACGGCACAATATGCATGGGAGATTTTAATGCTAGACATTGTTCATTTGGAGATAGTCAATGCAATGAAAATGGCGAAGAGTTCCGACATTTTGTGAACAACAGATCTATGACAGTATATGATACAGACAGGCAAACTCACGTGGCGGGGGGCAGGCTAGATTATGTAATAGGAAGGGATCTTGTGCATGGAAACTCAGAAGCATGCTTGCAACAGAGCTAATCAGTGACCACTTTGCAATAGTAACGAGATACGCTGTTGATAATACCCAGTCTACAAAAACAAATAGGGTCAAAATTTCTATCCCCCTTACCTTGAGCATCACTTTAAATCACGTATCTATGACTGGTACAATGATTACACAGTAACAAGTGTTGATAAATTTTCCATGGACATTACAACAGTGGTCACTGATTACTACAACACTTGGGTCTGTCCAAAGAAAACCTTGAAGAACAGCAACTCACAATGCTCCAAACAACCTAAGTGGGTCGGTGACCCTACATTATTAAGGGAACAAAAGCGAGTTCAGGAGCTTTATGATATCTACAAGCAGGATAATACCCGTGACAACCTTATTGAATTTCTTAAGGCTAACAAAAACCTACGGGAATTAAAAACTCATTTCAGAAATGATCACTTTGAACAGTTCCTACAAAGCATTAACAATAACACCTCAATGTCGGAGGTCTGGAAAAAAATTAATCAAATTTCAGGCAAACAAACTAACACCCCGCAGTTCCATAGTCCTCTTGCACAAGCATATATGCTCCTTAGTCAATGGGCTTGAGCATCCAAATTGAGCTCACTTCCCACAAATATTCAGGATCACCTTAGTCAATCTAAAATTGCACGCAAATTTGCCATTGAGATTGGATGTTCTGATACTGACCCCTCAGACTTTGCTGAGATCACTGAGTGGGAAATGAACAATGCACTGATCAAAGGAAAAGCGTCCACCCCAGGTGAGGATGGAATTACCTATAGTGTCCTCCGCCTTATAGCTCAGGTACCTGGTAATACCCTTTTGCACCTATACAGGTTAAGTTTGTCACAAGGTATTCTGCCTCACCCCTGGACACGCAGTCTAATCATCCCTATACCGAAATCAAACACTGATAAATACCGACCAATTTCATTAACCTCATGTGTATGCAAAGTTCTAGAAAGGATAATTTTGAACAGACTCAGGTACAGGTTACAGGTAAATTATCTCACAGACTGTACGGATTCCTATCGGGACGTAGCACACAACATTGCTTTGCAGAGTACTTTTCACACTCTAATCCAGGGAAGCACACTGTTTTTCTTGACCTTAAGTCAGCTTTTGACATTGCAAACAGAGAAGTTATCCTAGAACAATTAGTAAGCTTTGGCATCCGGGGCAAGATAATGAACTGGATTAGAATGTATCTCTCGAACAGATCTGCAAGTGTCCTGTTCAGGGGAGTGAGAAGTTCCACTTCACAGTCTTTGAACTTGGGACGCCACAGGGAGGAGTTCTCAGCCCTATGCTGTTCAATGTCCTCATGCACAAGCTGGTGGCAGATATCCCACTTGAGGATGGTGAATCCATTATATGCTATGCTGATGACATATGCATCAGAGCATCATCACAAGAGAGGATGCAAATAATTCTCGACAGAATCACAGCAAAGGCTCATGAGTGTGGATTAGTCATTTCCGCTGAGAAAACAATGGCTCTAAACCCATGTATCATACCCCCACCCACTTTTCGCATAGGCGACCAGGAGCTTGACATATGCCACAAGTATAAATATCTTGGGGTGAATGTAAATGATGCAGACCTGGTCTTCTCTCTAAAGAAGAGACTCTGGGAGAGATTGAAACCTTTGAAAGTTCTTGTCAGAAGAGAACATGGCATCAATGTTAAGCTCGCTAGACTGTTTTACTTGGCTTTTATAAGGTCAGTTGTAGACTACCATGCACTGCACTTGTTGCAGTGTAAGGAATCAGAATTAGGTAGTTTGGAGGTAGTGCAAAATGAAGCTATGAGGATTATCCTCGGCACCCCGAGAACAGCAAGGATAGTAAACATGAGATCAGAATTAAACTTACCATCCATTTCTGATAGAATAATATTTATTTCCACCATATTTGGGGTCAAAACTCTGAGGGAACCCTCGTATCTCTCAGATTTCCAAAAACAACTGCAACATAAAATCACGCAAGTAGACGTGAAAAATCACACACAAAATCTCCATGAACATTATAAAACTCAATGTTCCAATTAGTAAAATACCAAAAGGTCGCTCCATTCCACCATGGAAGAATTCAACATTGATCGTGCACCTTACATGTCTACCACAAAAAAAACAGGGTGCATAACTGTATGTTGAAACAAATTGCGCTAGCAACGGTAACGGAACACACAGAATCTATGGGTGATGATGCATATGAGTGTTACGCCGACGGATCCGTACAGTCTGGATATAAAGCTGGTTGTGCTTGCGCTGTATACAAAAATGGCTTACTACAACATCAAGTTATTATGAGAATACAAAACTGGGCCAGCACTACACAAACGGAGCTGGCAGGTATACTCCTCGCAACGGAATTCTTAATGTCTAGGGGCTCTGGAGTAGTTTTCTGTGACTCTCTTCGGACGCTAAATTCTTTCAAAGCAGGTGGCGATGAAGAAATTCTGAGTTGCATTAAGCGTAACGTAACCTATGCAACAGAGCGTAATTTCAACATTCAATTTGTATGGATACCATCTCATGTTGGCATACGCAAGCACGACCACGTAGACAAATTGGCGAAAGAAGCCTGCAGCAAGGATATTGTGAACATAGATCTTGGGATGCCTCTTGCTAGGGTTGCACATATATTGAAAAGTTGTCATAAGGAAGAACTAGTTGATCTGATTAACACTCAAAGGCCTGAACGCTGTACCATAAGGCACTACGATCAGTATAGAGATGGCAAGCCTTCCTATGGATAGCACCAAAGTCAAACCAGACAGTGTGACGTGGTTATTGCCAGAATACGTTTAGGTTACAGAATGTACTGGCAACTGCACGGTGCAAGAAGTGCAGATGAATCTAGATGTAGACTGTGTAACAAAGAAAACAAACGAACGCTTGAGCACTATATCTCGGAATGTCATGTGATACAGCCTTTCAGACCACCTAACATGAGGTATAAAGAACTATGTGAATATTTCATTTCATCTGATACATTGGAAGATATACCCGTACTATACCCTAAATTTACTATGTAATAACTACCGTAAGCAAATAACAGTGTTATTCCAACACAGTGGCAAAAGCATATGAAAGTAATAATTTTTGTATGATGTATGATTTATATTTCTATTTTACCTTGTACAACTATAGTAGTTACAGACTACTGTACAATGTCAGATATAAGTAAAACTAATCATGATTGCCCACGCCTGAGCAGATAGCCAGGGTGGTAAATAAACTTACTTAACAACTTATTCTATGGGATTTTACATAATCCAGATCCCCCGTGTTAATCGTGCATTGCGTCCTAACCAATAAACCAACCTAACCTTAACCCTGTGGGATTTATACACTACGATCTATATATTCCCTAGCCAGGGGGCTATGCCCCCTGGACCCCCAGGATAAAACCACGTACCTTTATATCGCGAAACACCGAACGTTTCTTCATTTCCGTCTATGGTCACAATTGCTTGGTTTCTAATCACCTTTTTTCACCATTTGGGGCACTTGATCGGTTCAAATATCAGGATGTGATAGAGACTAATGTCTATTTGTCCTGTATACCCACAATATGGCTTTCAAAATGACCCGGAATCGACGCAGCACTCGAAATAAAACATTACTCACTGGTGTTTCTCGACGTAATGTCATTGTGCGGCCTGTCAAATCTCCCGGTGGCAAACGCACAGGCGCACAATGATATTGTATAAAATAGTGTAAATAATTACCAAAACACGTAAAAGATGTATAATAAAAGTAAAAGAATCCATTAGACATATGAAATTGGAAAAACGGGCCATGTTAATTACAAAATAATCGTTCTTACAAGCGCGTAGTAATACATGGACTACTTGGGAGATCGCATTGATGAGTTACGCGTCACATTTGTTTTGGTCCTCGCAGGTAAACATGGATGGGGACCTCAGAGTGGTGTTCTGCTGAGTGGGGTCATTTCCCGGTTAATATAAGGCCGCTGCAGATTTAACTATATTGCTTCCTACTCTATTTTTTATGCTCTACAGGATGGCAATGTCCATTTTTCTCTATCTCAGTGCGTCACTCTCGGTAACTTTAACCAACCCTTGTTTTACAAAACATACATAGACGATATTGTTCATGTGTTCAAACACCCATCACATGTACAACTGTTCCTATCATACCTTAATGACCAACACCGCAACATTAAGTTTACCTGATATTCAAAAAGAAAACCAACTTTCCTTTCTTGATACGCCTATCACCAAAGAAAACGGTCGCCTGTACACTACTGTTTACAGAAACCTAAACCTAAGCAACCAATATACAATTACCACATTCGACGTTTAATAGCGTTCGAAACAATTACGTAGTTACTTAAATATTAGTTCCCCAAACAATCCGACAATTAAATT
>NC_051393.1:33889383-33896883 GCF_015228065.2 Penaeus monodon
ATCTTGTTGCTTCAAATTTATATCACTTTTTCTACTAGAAATACGAAAACCCAGTCCCCTTACTCTCCCCTTTAGTTACCCACACGTGATGAAGGCAGATTTAGGCGTAATACCTTCTTGATCACCTTTTTCACAGTACGTGCTAAATAAACGTTACGTAATGACTTCATTATCGAAGCAGGAAGGCGTTGAGGGATTACCGCCCGACAGGGAGGAGGGGGAGGGGTGGGGGAAAAGAGGAGAAAAAACAGACAGCTCTCCGTATAATTAGGATTTATATATCTTACGTGTTTCTCATATAGATTATAAATACATGTGCTGGGCACAAAAACTTTTTTATATATACATATTACATATACTATACATACAACATAAATATATATATATATATATATATATATATATATTTATATATTATATATAATATATATATATTACACCCCACACACACACCCCACATACACACACACACACACATACATACACACACACACACACACACACACATATATATTAATATATATATATATATATATATATATATATATACATATATATATATATATAAAATTTTATATATATATATATATTATTTATTTTTATTTTATATATATGGGTATGTATATATAAGTTTATCTAGGGGTAGTTTAGGTTGAGGTTATGGAGGGTTAGTTAGGTTAGGTTATCGAAAATTAGGTGAGGTTAAATTTCGAGGGTTGGGTTTTCAAGATTTAGGTTAGTTTATCAAGGGTTAGGCGAGGTTAGGTTATCGAGGTTGGTGTGGTTAGTAATCGAGGGTTAGGTGTGGTTAGTTATTGAAGGTTAGGTTAGGTTAGGTTGTTGGGGTTAGGTAGGTTAAGTTATCGAGGAATGGTTTAGGTTATCGAGGGGTTTTGGTAGGTTAGGTTATCGAGGGGTTTGGTTAGGTTAATGAGAGTTGGGTTCGGTATCAAGGATTAGTTTTTTAGATTATCGAGAGTTAAATGAGGTAATCGAGGGTTAGGCGAGGTTATCGAGCGTTAGGTTTTTCATCATCATCATCATCATCATCATCATCATCACCATCATCATCATCATCATCATCATCAAGTGGCTAACGCCGACGGGGGGGTCCACCCTTCGCTTCCAGTCACAAAGGGTTCTCATGGTGAGTCTCCAGGCAGGCCCTCGGCCCATCTCTAACTCCTCACAACAGGTCTCGTCGAGCTGCCCAAGCCAAGATCTTCTAGGTCGTCCCATGGGCTTCCTCCACCCAGGATTGTCTCGCAAGAGACAACCTGATGGGCAGGGTCATCCACAGGAAAGCAAGCTAGGTGCCCCTATAGCTTGAGTTGGCGATCCCCAAATTTTGCAAGTAACAGGTCCCATGCCCGTCTCACGGTGCACCCCTCGCTTGAAAAACATGGTCCTGCCAATGTACCCCGTGATCCGGCGAGGAGACTTGTTACAAAAGCATTTGGACGAGACTCCCAAGTATTAGATAGCATCCAGGTTTCGCTTCCATAGAAAAAACAGGTAGTATCAAGGCACTGAAGACATTTTGCATAGGTACCAACATCTCCAAGTGCTCTTGTTGATTGACTTATTCGGCTTCTGCTAGCAGACAAATCCGTCTATGACTTCTTGGTGAGACAGCCAGAGATATGGACCAAGGTATGCAAAGCTGTGTGTGACTTCAATGTCCTCACCCCAAGCATGGATGGACTGAACGGGATGGTACCAGATTGCCAATGGCAGTCAAGACTGTGTGCAAGCCCCATGCCATAGGTTCACCCCCAGCCTTTATCACATATGCCTGCAGCTTTCACACATTTCAAACTTGGAAATACCACCTTACCTCTGTTTGGGTAGGAGGTTCCTCGCTGATGCACAGGTATTGTCATACCACTTGCATCCAAGCTAATTGTTGGAGGGTCCACGGGGTAAACGCTCAAAATACTTTCTCAGGGCTTGATAGGCAGGCGAAGGTCATTTACTAAAAAATGGCCTTCAACCTCTTCAGCAAGATTCCTGATGCCCGTTCCTTGTCCTTCTCAGCAGTGTCCAAGCCATATGTACTAAAGAGTGACGCAAGTCCTGATTGCCATTCAGCCAAGCTAGGGTGACACACTTCAGTGGCCTCTAATGTCTCCAAGAAGATGAAATTCTGCCTTCCCCTTTGGGGCAAAGACTCCTGCACTGCTCCAAGAAGATGAAATTCTGCCTTGCCCTCGGGCAATGGACTCCTGCATTGCTTCAAGTGTTTTGCACTTGAAGAACTCTTACAGAGAAAACTGGGGCCATCAGGTTTTCAAGTTCTGTCAATCGATCAGAAACTGTTTGTTTTTGAACCCACAGTACACTCCCCCTCCCTCAATCTGTCCAAGTGAAATACCTTAGAGTGGCCATTGGAGCGACATAGTGGACCCGTAGGGCCCAGCCTATGGTCAGTGCCACAGAACTCAGCTCTCTGGTAAACCCTGCAATTCTGGGGGATCTTCCTTTGCGTGCAAACAAGAATGTGGTCGATCTCCTTGGCCACTCTACCGTATTGCTTATACCATGTCCAGCGATGGGGTTGGAGCACGTATGCTAGGAGCCAGAAATCCTCATTCTCTGGGACCTAGTAAAATCCTGGAGAAGGAGGCTGTTTTTCGCGTGGGACCATAGCCAACTCAATCACAGCCAGATACCGTATTGAAATTGCCCAGAGCAATGCAAATATCTTGCTGGGGCAATTGTCTGCCCTGGATTTTGAGATTGGTATAAATGCCTCTTTCACATCGAGTTTACAAACATCAGTGGAGCATGCCCCACAATAAGAGACATGAAACCCCAATGCATGCTTCAGTCTCATGCCATAGTATGCTCATCAACCAGTGTTACCTCAACTACCGAGGGTCAGCTGGAGATAGCTATGGCTACTCCCTGGAGGTGATGACCATCACCGCGGCCAGACCAGTAGTAGGTGTACCCATCCATACTGATTGTGCCACTGCCAGGTCTTCTCACCTCCAGAGGGTAGCCACCTCAACTTCCAACTGCTCCAATTCCCTCAATAGCAGAGGTAAACACTCGTCCTGCCGGAAGGACTGAATGTTCCAAATGCTTACCCAGTAAGCAGTCGCTCCAGGTGTATGCCACCTCTGCCACCCCTGCCACGCTGCCCCGAATAAAGAGAGTCGGCAGTCGGTGTGTGCCACCATCTGCCAGTGGGGTTCCCTAGGGCTTTGCCCCAAAGGCCTCATGGTAGGTTGGTGCTGCCGGGTGCCGGCGGGACAAATAACTCTCGTTCCCATCATGTGCCCCGACGGGACTCACAGCCCGCCTTGTTTGCAGGGTGGGAGGGACAGCAACCCTTCCCCAGCATTTGTGTCATTTCTGGTGAGTTATATGGGGGGAGGAAGGCTGGTAACGGCCACCTCCTCCGAGCTGCCCACTATCCCCAGGGTGGCTGAGGGGCAGGAGTTGGGACGGAGCCATGGCCCACCGGCGTGTGGACACATACCTCTGGAGCCTCCTGCTGCTCCGAGACCCAATTTAGCCTGGGACCGCAAGGTTCCCAGTATCCATGGATGGCCATGAGGAGGCACTGCAGAATTCTCGATGATGATGAGGCTGTGAAATGGCAGGGGAGGCTTATGCAGAGCGGCTCCCTTTTTCGCACTATGCTAGCCAGCGATGGCCGCTGCAAGCGAGTAGGCATGCAAGCACTGTCTAAGCTACCACGCCATCGCTTCACATCACCCTGAGCATGAAGCACCCGCCCATATAAATTTATATATATAATATAATATTATATATAAAATATATATAATTCTCAAAATATTACAAACATAAAAAACACCCCATACACACCCCAATTACTTGCATATTACACCACGACACCAACAAAAATGAAAAATATATTTGTATATATTTATGTATAAATATTATTAATATATTATATATTATATAATATATATATATGTAATTATATATGTATTTATATATTTGTATGCGGAAGGCAAGGCAAACCCCCGCTCAAAATTTGCCAAGAAAATCAGGGAAAAATCCTGTCCCCAACGCCCTTGTGGGACAGGGCATTTAAAAAAAAAAAATATATTATAATAGTATATTTTATATATATATATATATTATAATATATATATATATATGTATGTATTTTGTGTGTGTGTGTGTAAAAGGCTATCACCTTGTAAATGGTAAAAAAAGGGGTAGTTATATTTAAAAACGGTTTGATCTTTATTTCGGGGGGTTTTGCACCACGGCAGTATAAAAACAGAATGTTTAGTTATACGGGGTTTGGGGCCCGCGCAGGTCACGGTCGCCCCCCCCGGAGGGAGGCGAGGGCCCCTTAGCGCGGGGGTCTTGGGAACGAACTCCCCAAGGCTGGGTCATTCTCGGATATAGGACCTTTCCCAGCTGGGGAGCGGGAGCAGCTGCGGGAAAACATTGGGGGGAGCGAGGTGAGGTCAGGGCCCTTGTCTGCTACACTGATTGCTCCACGGGAAAAACCACCACTGGTTCCGGGTACCCGAAAAGTTAAAACCTGTAAAATTTTCCCACACCTATATTGCTCGGCCCCTACTCGGCCTCGCCCCGGGCGCCTTTTCAAGGGTTTTACCTAACTTGGCCTGGTCGTTCCCCCGTTCTCGTGCGTCGTCCTGGTTTCAAAATTTTGGGGGCTCGTCCATTTTCCTCATCCTCCTGGCCCCCGTGAAATCTCTCGTCCTCGGTCCCCGTCCGAAAAGTCTGCCACCGGGGTCCCCGCCCCTTGCCAGATTCCGCCCCCTGTACCGGCCCCAGGCCTACTCGGGGCGGGGGGCCCCGTCCAACCCCGCCTAAATTTGCCCAGGCCCTTCTCGCGCCACACTTCGTAATCTTCCCCGGATCAAAACGGCTGGGCAGGGGCCTTCTCGGGGCGGCTTTAAAAAAGGGGCCCGATCCTAGAAAAAAGGGCACTCCCCCCCCCCCAAAAAAAACCACCCCTAAATTTTTTTAAAAAAAAAATCAAAAACCCCAAACCCTTTTAAAAAAAAATCCTCCCCACCACATTTAAAAACCCCCCCCCCAAACCCCAAAATTTTTTTTTAGAAAAAAAAAAAAAAAAGGCCGAGTAAGAGAAAAAGAAAGGCAACAGGAGAAGAGGGGGTTATTCCCCACACCGGTTTTTTAAAAAAAATTTTTGCGGTTTTTATGTTGGTTTTTAAAAATTATTTTCGCTTTTTTTTTTTTTTTGTTTTTTCTTTCACAAGATAAAGAAGAAAATAGAAGAGGGAGAGGGGGCCCATAGCGGTCCGCGAAGACCTGACTTAATACCCACCGTCTCTGATAGTATGAGAATGATAGGGAACGACATCGGCAACCCGCGAAGATCTATTTAACCATAGTGTCACACAATAAGAAAAAATGTAATTTGTACTTTAAATGTACAAACCACTTTAGACAGACAAAATTGGGGCAAAAGAGAACAAAAATTTTTACGCCGGCACAAGACAGCAACCAGCTTATTAAAAAAAAGGGTCAGGTTTTCTTTGTCCTGTGTGTGTGAGTGAGTGAGGGGTTGTGATGCGTTTTGGAGTGACGCTAGCGTTAATGAAGGGAAACAAGGTGACCTCACACAGAAAATAAATCACAAACACGAATTTTAACGTTCACTAAAAAAAAAACGAAGAAATAGCAAGCTAGTATTAAGATTTTTTCAACTCCACATTGAATTAACATATAAGATATGCGACAGAATGTACTTGAATGAATGGGACAAAAAAAAAATATTCCCCAATTTTTTTTATCAAGCAAATCTTCTGGGGGTCAAAATGGAATCCCGGGGTACTGTTAGCTTTGCACGTCAGACTTCAAAAAAAACTCAATAAAGGGGGGATCCTAACCCAAATGCTGTATTGCTGAAGCACTCGAGCCGGAAATGATAAACCTGCCTCTTCTGGTATCTGGTGACGGGCGCTCGAAAATTCCCTAAAGGGAAAATTAAATTCATGAATCACACAAACCTTGGGGGGGACCCAAAACATGCAACGATTGGGAGGTGAGAAAAGGGGGGGGGTTTTAAGCGAATAAGATTCTAGCTTAAACCCTAGCCTACATTTTAAATTAATGGAAAAGCGGTCACACCGACCAAAGGGGCCGAATGAGCGAAAACTTCGGTTTATTTTACCTACTCTCGAACGACGGAGCGCAGATTTAGGCGTTTTAGCAAACCCGGGCAATTCGGGCAAACCCGTGCCTATATATGGGGGGGATCCACGCTTTTTCCAAATAAAAATTTTGTTACCTTTTTTTTTTCCTCTTCGCCGAAAAGAAAATGTCACCCAAAAAAAAGTAACAATTTTTTTGCTCCCAATTACAGGGAAAACCAAGCGGTCATTTGACCTACCCCCCGCCACCCACCGGAAAAAAGAAAGTGGGTCAGGTAAGACAGGAAAAAAACCTTTTTTTAAACAAAGTGACCCCAAAAAAAAAAAGGGACGGGCAGGTCGGGGGCGAGGGTTAGGAACGAGATAAAAAGAAATGGTATTCGTGATAAGATAAAATCACGAACGTGTTTTAAAATTTGTTTTCAGATGAAAAAAATATAAATCTCTAAAAAAAGAGAGAAATAATTAATTACTTAACTAACGAACGTATTCATGTTTATTTATCACTACTCGATCGCACCGGAATGCGTCTGGGCGAAGAATGTGGAGAAGTCCATTACGTATTAGCACTTTTTAAACCCAACAAAAAAAACAACGGGTTTAAAACATGGGGGAAAAAGGGAAAAAAAGAAAGGGCCCCAACGTGTACTTTTTGTTTTTTTAGCCAGTCTTGAAGCGGCGAGCGGATTTTCTTCGAAGATTGGTTCATTTTGCGGCCGGGGGGACGCCAGCGCACCCCCCCACAATTGTAAAGGTATGGGCTCTGTACATGGCTGACAGGGACGCAAAAAAAACACGTAAAGGGGTAACAACGTACGGACGACGCTACGACTTGTCTAAAGGGGGGTTTTAAAAGCGCCGAGGGAGGTCACGGGCAGCCCGCCGGAGGGGGGCGAGGGCTGACCTTAGCGCGTATAGCGGCTACGAACTCCCCGAGGGCCAGGTCATTCTCGGTATAAGAGTGACCGTTCCAGGGAGGAGCCCCCGGGAACAGTGCAGGAAATTTAGGGGAGGAGGTGAGGTCCTGGCTCCCTCTGTACACTGATTGCTCCACGTGGAAAAAAGCCCCGGGGCCACTGGTACCCGAAATAGAATTTCCCCAAACCTGTAGAATTATCCCCAAACCTAAGTGTGGTGTGTGTGGTTTGGGGCGTTTGGGGGGTGGGCTGTTGTGGTGTGTGTGTTGTGTGGTGTTGTGTTTGGGGTGTGTGTGGTGTGTTTTGTTTCTGTGTATATTTTAATATTTAAAAATATATTTAAAAATATTTTATAAATAATATAAAGCATACATTTTTTTTGCATGTATAGCATACCTCCACCTTATAATATATATATATATATATATATAATATAAATATATATAAAA
>NC_051393.1:33901883-33913027 GCF_015228065.2 Penaeus monodon
TAACTAGTTTTTCCTTATGACAACTTTTAATATATGTGAAACCCAGGAGGATCCCGATCTTGTCAAAATATCCTTGTGCAGGCTTTTTCCCCAATTTTGTTTACGTGGTCGGCTTGCGTACCCAACATGAGATGGACCCCTAAAAATTGAATGTTGAAATTACGTCTGTTCATAGGTTCGTTCGCTTAATGCAACTCAAAATTTTTTTTCATCGCCCCCTCTTTGAAAGATTTAGCGCCGAAGAGAGTCACAAAAAAACTACCCCAGCCCCCTAGACATTGAATTCCTTGCGGGGAGTATCCCTCCCCACCCCTTTTGTGTAGTGTGGCCCAGTTTTGTATTCTCATAAAACTTGGTTGTAGTAAGCCTTTTTGATACAGCGCAACCCAAAACCGCTTTATATCCGACGTACGGATCCGTCGGCGAAAAATCAATGCATCATCCCCATAGATTTGGTGTTCCGTTCCGTTGCTAGCGAAATTTGTTTCAACATACGTTATGCCCCTGTTTTTTTTGTGGTAGACATTAAGGTCACGATCAATTTTGAATTCTTCCATGGTGGAATGGGGCCCTTTTGGTATTTATTTAATTGGAACATGATTTTTAAATTTTCATGGAGTTTTTTGTGTTGTTTTTTTCACGTTACTTGGGTTTTTAGTTGCAGTTTTTTTTGAAATCTGGAATACGAGGGTTTCCCCTCAGAGTTTTGCCCCAAATATGGGGGAAAAAAAATTTTATTCTATCAAAAATGGATGGTAAGTTAATTTGATCTCATGTTTACTATCCTTGCTGTTCTCGGGGTGCCGAGGATAACCTCATAGCTTCATTTTGCATACCCCCAAAACTACAAATTCTGATTCCTTACCCCAAAAAGGCAGGCAGGGTAGTTACAACGCCCTTATAAAAAGCCAAGTAAAACAGTCAGCGAGTTTAACATTGGCCATGTTCTTTTCTGACAAAAAACTTTAAAAAGGTTCAATCTTCCAGAGTCTCTTCTTTAAGAAAAGACCAGGTCTGATCATTTACATTCCCCAAGATATTTTTTGTGGCATAGGAAGCCCCTGGTCCCCTATGCGAAAAGTGGGTGGGGGTATGATAAGGGGTTTAGAGCCATTGTTTTCTCAGCGGAAATGACTAATCCCACTCAGGTTTTTGCTGGATTCTGCGAAATTATTTGCATCTCTTTTGTGATGATGTCTGATGCTTGTCATCAGCATGCATATAAGGATTCCCACCCTAAAGTGGGATTCTCCCACCAGCTTGTGCATGAGGACATTGAACACTGGGGGCGAGAACCCCTCCCTGTGGCTCCCAAGTTAAAAAAGACTGTGAGGGAATTCTCACCCCCCCGAACAGGACATTTGAGATCGGTTCGAGAGATCATTCAAACCAGTTCTTTCTTGCCCCGGTGCCAAGGGGTTACAAATTTTTTCTGGATAATTCTTTTTTTGCAATGTCAAAAAGCTGACTTAAGGTCAAAAAAAAAACAGTGGTTTCCTGGATTAGGTGTGAAAAGTACTCTGCAAAGAATGTTTGTCTAGTCCCGATGGGAACCGTACAGTCTTGAGAAATTTACCTGTAAATGTCCTGGGCTGTTCAAATTTTCCTTTTCTAAACTTTGATAAATGGGTTAAAGAAATTGGTCGGGATTATCAGTGTTTATTTTGGTATAGGGTGATTTGATGCGGGCCAGGGGTGAGGCAGAATACCTTTTGACAAAAAACCTGTATAGGGGCAAAAGGGTATTACCCGGTACCTGAGCTAAAGGCGAGGACCATAGGATTCCCCTCACCTGGGGTGGAGCTTTCCTTTTTTCGGCATTGTTCATTTTTCCCCTCAGTGATCTCGCAAAATTTAGGGGTCAGTATAGAACATCCCCCTTTAATGGCAAATTTGGTGAATTTTTGATTGATAAGGATCCTGAATATTGTGGGAAATGAGCTCAATTTTGGTGCTCAAGCCCATGAATAAGGAGCATAATGCTTGGCAAGAGGGCTATGGAAAATGCGGGGGGTTAGTTTGTTTTTCCCGAAAATTTGATTAATTTTTTCCAGAACTCCAAATGAGGGGTTTTTGTTAAGTTTGTAGGAAATGTTCAAAGGATCTTTCTGAAAAAGATTTTTTAAATTCCCCTAGGGTTTTTTTTAGCCTTAAGAAATTCAATAAGGTTGTCACGGGTATTATCCTGCTTTTTAGATATCTAAAACTCCGAACTCGCTTTTGTTCCCTTAATAATGTAGGGTACCCACCCAAGGTTTTTGGAGCATTTTTGAGTTGCGTTCTTCAAATTTTTTTTTTGGGGAAAACCCAAAGGTTGTAGAATCAGTGACACTGTTGTAAAGTCCCTGGAAAAAATTTTTCAACACTTGTTTCTGGGAACTGACCCTCTAGTACGTGATTTAAAATGATGCCAAAGGGAAGGGGGATGAAATTTTTTCCCTATTTGTTTTTTTAGACTGGGTATTACAACAGCGTATTCGTTATATTGCAAAGTGGTCACTGTTTGCTTGTTGCAAGCATGCTTCTGAGTTTCCCGCCAAGATCCCTTCCCATTAATAATCTACCCGCCCCCCCACGTGGTTTGCCTTCGTAAAATTACGTCATAGTTGTTTTTCACAAAAGCGGAACTCTCGCCATTTTCATTGCATTTATATCTCCAAATGAAAAATGCCCACATTAAAATTCCCATGCATATTGTCCCTGATTCTGAAAAATTGGGGAGTGAATCAGTCTGAAATTTTTAACCTTTTTTATCATTTTATAAAGAAAAACCTGGAGGCTGTTCGAAAATTTTAAAAGTGATACTGCCCCATTATTGTCATTAGATTTTTGCACCAAATTATGTGGGATGGTGTCCGACATAAGTCAAAAAGCCTGTCATTTTTGTTTCGACAGGAGTGGGACTCTAATTCTATGGCTGATGTGAAGGGCTCTTGTAAAAAAAAAAACTCGACATTATTTTTATGAAAATAGTAAAGCAAGTATTAATTTTTCGGTTGACACCACGTATATTCCATGAAAAAAAAGTAAGTTTTTTTGTCCCCCTCAACCCATGTTTTTAAATGATTGGTCAAATTTTGTTTGATGAAATCTTTAGCTGAATTTTTTGTTGCATTAGTATCTGTGTTGAATTTCTTTATTTTTTGTTTTTCGGCTTTCGGGTTTAAAAATAAAAGCATAATCCTACCCGATAACTTTTCGATGATTCCCACAGATGGCCCTTTCCCTTGATCTTTTGTCGCGTCATTTTTCGGTCACTGTCGTCACTGTTTTCAGATGACCTATTGTATTTTAAAAATCACTAAAATCATCAAACGCCATGGGGTAATAAAAATTTCAGGACCTCATTCGTAATTTTTAAATCATAACATCATCAGAACGCCCTTTTCCTTCTACACGCTCACTTTTTTCGGGTAAAAATAATATCAGGACCTCATTCGTATTTTCAAATCACCAACATCTCAAAGCCCTTTTCCCTGTCTACACAACTTTGTTCTCCAATCATTTTTTTAATTCACAAACTCTTTGCCTGGTGCTTTTTTTCATTTTGCAATCTCTTTCCCATGCTTTTATTTTCCCCGGCCCACCATGCTTTTTCACCAAAGGTTTTTCCCCGTGGCACGTTTCCTAGGAGGGGAATCCCCCTGGCAGTTTGCGGGAAAATTCCCGTGGGTTGGTGAGTCGCAGCCCCGGGGGGTGTGTGTGGTGGGTGGGTATCGCCACCCGGGGTCATGGGTACTCGGGGCAGGGGGGGGGGGTGCTCGTTGGGGGGGTTTTGGGGGCGTTACGGTGCCAGGTGCAAACCCTTCCCTCCACCTGACGCACCTCTTCACGTGGGTGGCGGCGCCTCGTTGTCGTTTTCCTTCCGTAGTTTCTTTCGGGCAGTCCTTTTCCTGGGAGCTCCGCAAGACGCACAGCTGTTCCTTCCGCAATTTTGCCGTGGCCCCAAAACCTTGACACTTGTGCAGACTACTCTCGAGCACCTGGCGAAGGGGCTCGTCTTAGTATCTTCCAAAAAATTGGGACTCTTTTGGGGGTGGCTGTTCACCGCTCCATACAATGATGAGCCTGTTCAAGGGCTGTCCGTCCTTATAGATCCTCCGGACTTTAAAAACACTCGGAAGATGCAGTGCTTCCTCAGCATCCGCCTCCTTCGGAAACCTGGTAACCAGGTATTCCCCGTATTTTTTCTTTTTAGGCTGAAAGTCGTCTTTGTTCTGCAGAGAGATCCCCGCAAAAGTGCCATTAATCATTAGGGCCACATATTGTTGTTCTCGTCGTACATAGACCCGCTTATGTCCCGCAAGTAGCTCTCGTTCACATCCTGCGCCTCACCTCACTCCTCCCATACTTACTCCAGCTGCTTCAGACACTTCCGGCAGCTGGGACCTTGCTCAGACAGTTCGTGCTCAGTGCCTGAGTTGGTAAGGTCAGACCAGCCTTCACCCTCAGGCAGGTCGGCCCTGCACTGCGCTCACGGTTTTACCCATAAACATCGTCTCGTGTGTTCCCATACTATATTGTACTCTTATCAATAAAGAGTCAAGCTGTAATACCAATATCACTACCTCTGCTAAACCACTGAGACTCTTACAAACTGGTAGCAGCGGAGTCGTTGCGTCCTTTGGGCTCGCAACACGAACGCACAACCTCCGAAAAAAAACGCTCGACCGCTCCCGAAGACATGTCTACAAAGCCACATAAGTACATGTCTTGGGCCGCTTATTTCTTTTCCCTTCCTTCTTCTCCCATAAATGTGTTAAGCCGTCAGTTTTGTTGGGTAAAAATGCTAAGTGACAGCAAGTGGCGCGTTCTCACACTATTCTTGTGACCTTAGATCGCATTACCATGTGAACAAACATGAATGGTCAACAAACATGAATATCGTTCATTAGTTAAGTAGTTGATTAGTTTCTCTTGTTATTAGAGATTTTAACTGCAACAAATTTAATGCGTTCGTGATTTTATCTGATCATGAATATCATTCCATTTCATTTCTTTCCACCCCTCGCCCCAACCTGACCGCACTTTCTCCCTTTCCGTTACATTGCTCATTGGTGACACGTTCTATCGGCGCTAGAACGGAGCTTGTAACAGGATTTTATATAAATTTATTATTTTGAATATAGCATAGGATCTCCCCCCATATCAAAGTGCACAGGATTGCCTGATATACCCAGGAGTTGCGTAAATCGCCTAATAGATCTCCGCTCCAACGTTCGATAGTATAGTAAGTACAAGTAAAACCAAAGTTATTCGTTCGATCGGCAACTTTTGAGTCGGTGTGACCAGCAGTTACGTCCATTCATTAATGTAGGACTAGGGTTTAAGCTAGAATCATTATTCGTTTATTAACCACACCCTTCTCACCCTCTAGATGTTGCTTGCATGTTTTGGGTAATTCCCAAGTGATCATGTGATTCCTGTAGATAGATACCCGTAGGGAATGTCACGAGCTCCCATCATAGATACACAGAAAAGAGCAGGTTATTTAGAGATTTTCCTGGCTCGGTTCACTTCATTGTACAACATTTTGGGTATAGGAACCCCCGTTGATGAATTCTAACATGCATAGCTAGACATGGCTACCTCGGCAGTTTAGAATTTCTGACACCGCTAAAAAGTTTTAGAATATTTTTTTCACGTCACCATTTATTAATGCGTATATTCTGTCGCATATCATTAAATGTCGAATTCAGTGTGGTAGTTGAAATAATTGGTCTAAGGGGTAAACCTGGTTTCTGTAATTTTAGGAAACCATACATAAAACCAGCACTAAAACCAGCTGAAAAGATAGAATGATATATGGTTTCATCAAAAATTATTTTTAAAGGTAGTATAATTCTGTTTAGCTTGTCCTCTAGTTTTAACAAGTGGGTGACCAGGTTGACATTTAAGTATAGAAGAGAGTTTGTCAATATAATCAGTTCTATTCAATAACACAATGCTCCTTCCTTTATCAGGTTTTGTAATAACAATATGTTCGTCTGACTTAAGATTTGGAAGACTGTTAGTGACTTGTTCAGTGAAATTAGATGAATAAGTTTCCCGGTTTTGTTGTACATAGATACTGGTAGCCATAAAGGCTATTTTCCCAAAAATTTAATTAAAAGTGTCTTTATAAATCATACAGCTCTTATGTATGACAAATTCTTTCAAAAGGGATAAAAAAAAATTACAAAGCCCTTTTTTTTTTTAGGTCGGAGGCAGAAATCCAAGCCTAATGATAGTGCTTCCCTTTCTTTTAGTCAGGACTCTATTTGAAAAATTAAAGATCACCCTATTAGCATCCACTTTTTTTGTCAAGATCTATGCCTAGATTCTTCAGTTTATGGTAATGGATGGCTTCGATAGTCCTTTGTACACAGATTGATGGGTTCTCCCATTGGCCCTAGTTATGCTAACGCTTTTCTATGTTATCATGAAAGGAAATGGCTGCAAGACTGCCCTCTAGAATTTAAAAACCCTGGGTAATTGTTACCGAGAGCGATGCTCCCCCCAGAGACTAAGTTCCTAAATCAGATTTTTTATATTTTTCCTCTACCCAACGATCTTGGGGCATGCGTGGGGAACCGGGGGTTGAAGGGGGGGGGGGATAATGGATAGCACTGGATGTCAATTGGAACCTGCAGATATCAAAGAAAGTAATTTATGAAACGTAAAAAACTCTACGGGAATAAAACCCGACGTTCGGCTTATACCAGAGTGTGCGTGGTGTGTGTGTGTGTGTGTGTACATACACCAAATTGTGTCGGATATTATGGTCAGGGACTCTAGAAAAAACAGTGCTTAGTAAAAATTACGAATACTGAGTGTGGTGCTAAGGTAACAGGGTGCTGTACCAACGACCGTTGGCGAGACCTGGTGAATGTATGTGTGACAGCACTTGACCTGGCGCTCGCACCCTCCCCGCCCGACCGCAGGAAATTAATCACCCAAGAAGCGGACGGGACAACCACCCCCTCACTGTCCTACCATGGATGAGGGTGGGGATGTGCTCGATGCCCCCTCAGTGCCAGTGCCAACTACCACCCCCTCAACCCTCCACTCTATGGGAGGGATTGATTCCACTGAACATAGGGATATGAACGATGTGTATTCGACTGCCGACCCTGATGCTGATAACGAGGGATTCCAACTCGTTCAGACCAGAAGGAAGAAAGTGAAAACATGCCGAATGACACCAGTAACCTGACCGAGAAAGCAAACGGGATGACCCAAAAGCGCGAACCCATCGCCCCCCGGGAGAGGTACATTAAACTGGCCTTTCCGGAGGACACGACTTCCGTCGATAAAATAAGGTGGATGAGGGAGGTCAGCCAGCTGCCGCCCCTCCAAGAGGAAGGCCCGCTAGACATGGTGCAGGGGAGATGGATATCCTCGCGCTACGTCTATGTACGACGAGAACAACAGCAGCGTCGGTGGGAGTGGCAGAGGTGGCATGCACCTGTAGTAACCACCTGAGGCTTAACTTCAGGCGAGCTATCTGTGTAGGCGACTGGAACATCTGGTCCTTGCAGCAGGATGAGCGGTTACCTCTGCTATCAAGGGAACTGGAGTGATTAGGGGTTGAGGTGGCTGCCCTCTCGGAGGTGAGAAGACCTCTTAGCGGTACGATCAGTATGGGTGGGTACTACTGGTCGGGCTGTAGTGATGGTGTTCACCTCCAGGGAGTAGCCATAGTCATTTCCAGCCAACTTCAGCCCTCAGTAGTTGAGGTAACATCAGTTGATGAGTGTATTATGGCAATGAGAGTGAAGCATGCTTTTGGTTTCATGTCTCTTATTGCTGGATAGGCTCCTACTGATGTTTGCAAACTCGATGTGAAAGATGAATTCTGTGCCAAACTCATCCGTGGCACACATTTGCCCCCAGCAAGATATTAGCATTGTCCTTGGCAACTTCAATGTGGTATCCGGCTGTGATCGAGCTGGCTATGAGATGTCTATCCATCCCCATGGCTTGGGAGCTGATCCCAGCAGCGAGAATAGCCTCCTTCTCCAGGACTTTGCCAGGTCCCAGAGAATGAAGATCTCTGGTTCCTGGTACCTGCACTGCAACATAGTATAGCGATATGGGTACAGTGGCCAAGGAGATCGACCACATCCACCAGAACTGTAGAGTTTACCGGAGTGCCAAGTTCTGTGGCTCTGATCATAGGCTGGTTGTGGCTATCCTACGGGTCCACCTTAGAGTGGCCACTCTAAGGTGTTTCACTTGGACAGACTGAGGGAGGGGGAGTGTATCCATAGGTTCTCCATGGCAGTCTCTGATCGATTCACAGAACTTGATAAACTGACAGACCCAGTTGCTCTATGGGAATTCTTCAAGAAACACTTGAAGCTGTGCAGGAGTCAATTGATGTACGCCCAAGATTAAGGCAGAATTCCATCTCCTTGGAGACACTGGAGGCCACTAAAGTGTGTCGCATGGCTCGGCTGAATAGCAATCAGATCTTACATCACTCTTTGGTGCATATGCTTGGACACTGCTGAATAGGGACAAGGAACAGTTGATCAGGAATCTTGCTGAGGAGGTTGAAGGCCATTTCTTGGTATATGACCTTCACACTGCCTACCAATCCCTGAGAAAGCTGAACTCTAAGCCCCCCCCCTCCCAGATGACTGCAGTCCGCTCAGTGGATGGACAGATCATCTCCGATCATGTTGTGGTTTGTGAACGTTTGGCTGAGTATTTTGACTATTTGTACCTGGTAGACCCTCCAACAGTTAGCTTGGATACAAGCGATATCACAATACCGGTGCTGGACCCACCCATCTGTGAGGAACCTCCTACCCTAACAGAGGTTGGATTGGCGATTTCCAAACTGAAGTCTGGGAATGCTGCAGGCATATGTGATATCCCTGCTGAACTTCTAAAGGCCAGGGGTGAACCTGTGGCTTGGGGCTTGCATGCAGATTTGACTGCCATCTGGCAGTCTGGTACCATTCTCCCTGACCTGTTGAGGGGCATGGTCATCTCTCTCAGGAAGGGGAAAGGGGATCGTTGGGACTGTAGCAACTACCGTGACATTACACTGCTCAACATACCAGACAAAGTTTTTGCCCACATTCTTCTGAAACAGATCTGCGACCACCTACTAAGGCACCAGAGACCAGAGCAGTCTGGATTCACTCCTGGCAAGTAAACAATAGAATGAATATTAGCGCTTTGAGTAATTGTAGAACACCATCGTGAGTTTGGTCGTGGGTTACTTGCAGCCTACGTCGATCTCAAGAAGGCGTTTGTCTTTATGCATCGAGAATCGCTATGGGAGATCCTGAGACTCAGGGGAGTTCCAGCATATATTATTGGCCTAATAGCAAGCCAATATGCCGGTATTGAAAGTGCTGTAAAGTGTGGTGGGGGCCTGTCAAACTTCTTTCCTGTTAATTCAGGGTTAGGCAAGGTTGTGCCCTTGCACAACACATTTCAACACCTGCATGCACTGAATAATGGGCAGAGCTACCACCCAAAGTCAGTGTGGAGCAACTCTGGGCAATATCAAGGTCTCAGACCTTGACTTTACAAATGATGTTGCTATCCTATCTGAGTCCCTGGAGTCAGTGTTGGCGGCTCTTGATGCATTTAGCAATGAGGCAAAGCCCTTAGGCCTAGAGGTTTCCTGGACCAAGACCAAGATTCAGGACTTTGGAGGCCTGCTAGGGTAGCCCGTTCAGTCAATCCATGCTTGCGGTGAGGACACTGAAGTCACTGAGAGCTTTGTATACCTTGGTAGCGTATTCCATATCTCTGGGCTGTCAGACCAAGAAGTCAGCGGAAGGAATGGTCTGGCAACAGGAGCCATGAACTCGATCAACAAGAGCATTTGGAGATGTCGGTACCCATGCAGAGGTACTAAGCTACGTGTCTTCAAGGCCTTGATACTGCCAGTTTTGCTCTGTGGAAGCGAAGCCTGGATGCTATCTAGTGTCTTGGAGTCTTGTCTTGAGGCCTTTTGTAACAAGTCTCTTTGCCAGATCATGGGGTACAGTTGGTAGGACCATGTGTCCAACCGACTGCTACACTATGAAACTGACATGTTACCTGTTACTTGCATAATTCGGGATCGCCAACTTAGGCTATATGGACACTTAGCTCGCTTCCCTGTGGATGATCCTACCCATCAGGTTGTGTAAATGTGAGACAATCCTGGGTGGAGGAGGCCCGTAGGACGACCCAGAAGGTCATGGCATGGGCAGCTCGACGAAACCTGTTATGAGGAATTAGAGATGGGCCGAGGGCCTGCCTGGAGACTCGCCATGGAGGACCCTCGTGGCTGGAAACGAAGGGTGGATGCGGCCATGCGCTCCCGTCGGCGTTAGCCCCTTGATTATGATGATATATACAAATATATGTGTGTGTGTGTTAATATATATGAGGATATATATATATATGTATATGTATATACATATATATATATATATATATATATATATATATATATATATATATAATGTATATGTATATGTATATATATCCCAGGGATCGAAACGAATGCCCCAGATACTTAATAATTTTGCATTGTTTCTTGTCTGACTGCAGTACAATAGCTGAGATTCTGGATGAGCAGGGAAAAAAAGAAGAACAAGTTTTAATTACTGTTGTGGGTCATCCTACAGACAGCTTCTAGCTTCTGAGATAGCATGAATCTGTGGGCCAGAAAGTGCCTTTGTGATGACATGCTGCTGCTACTGAAGATCACCTTGGCACCCACAACACCTGAGCGGCGAAGGTGTGTTGTCCTTTGTAGAGGGTCATGACCCATAGCAGTGCCACCTTGCTTGCCTGCCGAGTAAATCCAGATGGATCAAACAGACCTGATGGTATGTTGCAAAGCTCATACGTAAAGATGTCCTCTAGATTTTCGACATCTTCACTTGCAGTTACAATCGTCAGCAGTTGCTAGAGAAGCAGCTGAGGATTCACATGTATGGACTCTCCATCAGGCTTTAGGCATGACTTTTCCATTGTGACCAACCTGTTTGTTTTCTTGAAGGAGTGATTTGCTCTATGGACTGCAGAACCTTGCATCCCACCTCTTTTGCCTTATCTACATTTACAGCACTGTCAGCTGTCACCCCTTTGACAATTTTACTGTGAGGTCTCTCGCTTATCTTTTTTATTTATTATTCATTTATTCA